>NC_053489.1:305664546-305894720 GCF_905171775.1 Rana temporaria
ATAGTGGTTACAGGGCCCTCCCCAACAGGGTGTGCCATGAAACAGGATATGATGTAACAAGTATGCGTTGTAACAAACATATAAATAAATAAATAAAAACACAATAGATCTCCAATCTAATATGCATAAAATACGATATCACATGCATCACATACAGTAAATCTCAACATAATGCATATGTCATATTAGTCGGAGCTAGTATTCTGCAACACTTTATAGTTCAGCAAAAATCATGTCTTATACTGTGTCACCAAACAAGAACTCTCTAATTAATGTCTATGGGAACACTATACCACACGGTATATTGTGAAAAAATTCACAATCGATGATCCACCATGATAGAGCATCAACAGACTGCCACCTATATATAGTAATCCTCATATTGGAAGCTAACAAATTCCCCATAAGTGAATTCACAAAATGAAGACATTGCATACTATGACATGATGTAGCTTAGAATGATATACAACATTTTAAAAACAGCAGAACCAGACATAGCTCATAGTTGTGTCACCAGACAGGGAAACATCCTGAATGTTGTGTATGGGGACACTGCACTACCATGTTAAATTGTGGCCTTTACATAATCGATGTAGTGAAAAAACGGGCCATCAGCAACCTGTCATCAGTGGGTGACAGTGCTGTTATATAAAACTAGAGTCCCCCATGGATGGTTGAATAAATGGGGAACAACCCCGCAATGACTCCGATCGGTGCAGCGCTGGTATGTACAAACCGCGCAAGCACCAATCGGACGTGGCAAAAGGCGTGGCCAAAAGCCACGCCGGCCAATCGGCAGATGCCTCTCGATAGCCTATCAGACGTGAGAGAATACACGTACCAATAGGGCATCGGGGGGCGTGCCTTGTAGTCAGTGTCTGACAGAGAGCTGGGGACCTAACCATATCGACCGGAGGGCAGGTGTACATCACGCAGCCGCAGCCACCAATCGGCGTACGCCGTGGGGCTGACAGCATATCGCGTGACGAATCACCGTCAACCAATCGGAGAAGCCATAATAGATACCACAAACTCACAGGCTATAGCAGCCTAGGGACGTTGCACACACCCAGTGAGCAAACTCACAGTAAGACTCAAAGTGCCAAGTGCTGAACAGATCTGACACTTAGATATATGTCTCTAAATAAGGTGAGATATCAACCAATAGGGCATGTAGGGGAATGCTCTGAATAAATTCCCATATGGAACGGGAAGTGTCAGGGGGTTATTTACATACAGTGCACAGGTGGCCCCGAATGTCCCGCCCAGACTGGGACAGCGCAGGTCACCAAATGACACAGTATTAAATCAGAAGATTAATGATAGTAATCTTTACGGCGGAGAGACAACATGGATAATAATTATCAACCACATTGAGTCTGCACTAGTACATGTAGTAAATAAATAGACCTGAACTCAACAAAAAACTAAAATATAAAAAATATATGAAACTCTCTCCATGGATCTATAGCAGATGGAAATGGACATGGAAAAGAGTATTATATATAACACATATGGGGTGATATAAAGAATATTTAAGGAACATCAAAAAATGTTCAAAAAATATTCTTATATAGAATGGACACAAGAACTCAAAGTGCTCACCCCTGGTTGATGTAACAATTGACGTCCCATTCGACGTTCATACCATATGGGGTATAACACTTGAGCTCGTGTATCCAAAAGGTCTCAAGTCTTGAGACACCCCTGATTCTGGAATCACCTCTCCAATGAGGAACAAATCTATCAATCACCTGGAACAATGATCCCTTTGGATCAGAGTGATGGTGTTCGAGATAGTGCCGTGACACCGTATGTTTGGGGCAACCCTTTTTGATCTTTGCTATATGCTCATTAACCCTGATAGAAAAATTCCTTATAGTCCGTCCCACATATTGGGATTTGCAAGGACATGTTAAGAGATAGACAATATAGCTTGTAAAGCAAGTTGTAAACTGCTTCATTGTATATATACGACCTGTCACCGTTGAAGAGAATGAATCCATTTTACGTCTGACTATAGTATTAGCGACACAAACGTTGCAGGAACGGCATGGGTAGAATCCATTAGCCTCTGGAAAGAAAGATACCTTTTTTGGGGGATCGATAGTATTAGGGGCTATGTCACTTTGAACCGAGCGGGCACCTCTAAAAATGATGCCAGCTCTATTCGGTAGTGATGGCCCCAGAATCCTGTCATTAAGAAGAACTTTCCAGTGGCGATTTAAGATTTTACTAATCTCATTATGTTGAATGGAATAACTGGTGAAGAAGGACCACTTAAAACTCTCCTGTTTAGCTACCTTGGGTTTAACCTGTAGAAGGGAAGCCCTATCCGTGGCAGAGACAGAATTAATGGCGTCATCCACCAGGAAGGTCGATACCCTTTGTCAAGAATCTAGTTTTTAACATGTCGCTTGGAGATAGAAGTCACTGTCCCTGGTGCAGTTCCTCCTAAGGCGGAGGAACTGACTCCGTGGGACAGATTCTAGCCATCTCTGGTGATGACAGCTATCGACCGGAATGTATCCATTCCGGTCGGTAGGTTTAAAATACGTCTTAAATTCTAATCTGTCATGAGTGGTGGTGATCTCCAGATCCAGGAAATGAATTGAAGAGGGACTAGCCTCATAAGTCAATACGATCCCCCGGTCGTTATCATTCAGCTGGATCATAAAGGCATCTAAAGATTCCCTATCACCCTTCCAGAGGAAGAGGACGTCGTCTATATACCTGGCCCATAGAGAAGCTCAGGTCTCCTGAGAGCATAGACGACGTCCTCTTCCCACTGGGCCATGAATAAATTGGCTAGGCTGGGGGCATATTTAGCCCCCATCGCCACGCCCCTAATTTGAGAATAGAAAACCCCTTGGAACCAAAAATAATTGTGCTTAGTAGCAAATACTAGAAGTTCCATAATAAAATTTCTCTGCAGAATAGAGAGCAGAGAGTTTCTAATCAGAAAAGACTGGACAGCAGACAACCCTAAGTGATGTGGTATGCATGTGTACAGTGCTGCCACGTCAGCAGTGACCAATAGGATATCACCCTGGTGTCGAATCTTTTCCAATAGTCTGATCGTGTCTCCCGTGTCTTTGAGATACGAGGGAACTAGCTTTACTAGGGGTTGGAGATAGTTGTCTATATATTTTCCTATTCTCGAAGTCACGGAATCGATCCCGCTGACGATGGGTCGTCCAGGGGGATTGGTCGGATTCTTATGAACCTTCGGCAGGTAGTATATAATGGGGACTTTCGGAGCCAATGGTACCAAAAAATCCAATTCTTTCTTATTAAGAATATTTAAAGAAGAGCCCTCCTTGACAATATCTACCAAAAGTTTCTTATATTTGGTAGTGGGGTCATTAGGCAAGATGGCGTAGGTTGTCCTATCTTCAAGTAGTCTATTCATTTCTGAAATATATGCAGCTTTATCAAGTATGACAATCCCACCCCCTTTATCAGCGGGGCGGATAACTAAATTATTTCTGAGGCATAATGCTTTTAAACCTGCCTCAATAGATGGATCTTGAAAGAATTTCTTAGGAGGAAGTTTATCTAAATCCTCCAATACTAAACTCCTGAATACATTTATAGATGAAGATGTACTAGGAGGATTGTATAAAGATGGATTTGACAATCCAGAGTGGATGACATTATCAGTGGGACTGGTGGTATGGATATTAGTTGGTCCAGTGGGTATAGGACCCGTCAGACCAGAGCCCACTGAATTTTGGCTGGGTGTCCCCAAAAAATGTCTTTGAATATTCAATTTTCTTACAAATTTTTGTATATCAATAAAGGTATTAAACTTGTTTAATTTCCTGGGCGGAACGAATTTTAACCCTTTACCTAATACTTGTTGTTCGTGTTCAGAAAGTGTAACAGAACTTAGATTAAAAATACCTGCATCTATTTTGTCCTTTTTCTTTTTGCGCTGTAAGCGCCGCCCCCCTCTGCACCCTCGTTTTGTCTTAAATTTCTGGGTGTGTGGGGTGTGGGTCCGTGAAAATCCTGATCATAAGACTGATCAGGGCCCTCAGAATGGTAATTATAAGGCATTCTATGATACTCATCGGAGTCATTCCTATTAGAATGGGAATACGGTTCATATTGTGTATCATAAGTCCTATCTGTATTAGAAGGAATAGGATAGCCTTGTTTCCTTATGGGAGTGTGATGGGAGGGGCCTTCGCCGTTGGGCCTACCCCGACCATCATACCACCCATTTTGTGGGCCATTGGAATGGGTGTAATTCCTATCCACATAATTTTGGCCACCACCTCGGTGGGACGGGGCTCTCCCTCTATTGGGGTTTCTACCACGTCCTCCCTCACGGTTAGGTGGAACAAAATTCTTTCTGTTGCCATTATAATTAGAATGGTATACAGTAGATGTCTGTGGAGGAGTTGAAGAAGGTGGTTGGAAAACCAATCTCCTATCAGGAATAGTGCCTGTGGTAGACGGAACCTCCATAGCGTGAGGGTTCTCTGCAGAATTGCCATTACTGGCCATCTTTTTTTGCCAGTTAAAAACCAATTGGGCAGTATAATCTTGTACGTCCCTATTATATTTTTTTTGTTTTTTATTTCTCTGGTCTTTTTCTTCTTTTTCAAGATGTGTTTTTAAACCAGTGGACAAGGTGATGTATTCAGAATTTGTACTAGATGGTGCTAGCTTATCCCTGATCTCTCTTATTTCCTTATCTAATAGAGAGAGTCTTGCCTGCTTTCTCTCTACCAGAAAAGAGATCAGTTTTAAGCCTGCATCATTGAAATATTTGTACCATAAATCAATGTCAACTTCGCCCTGTTGTGGAAATAAATCCCACCTAAGGCCTCTGGGAACCATCTGTTCCTTAATATATTGGTCTAGGAAAGCAATATCCCATTGGAGGTGCACCTCTGAGACCATTACATTCTTTAGGCGTATGAATAAACCACTTATCTCACTATCTCCAGTACTGGAGGTGAAGACCCCTTGAGGGTTAAAGGACCTTGATGCCCTATATTCAAAGACATCCATTGTAATCACAAAGGAATAAGGAGCAGCAGTAATAATGTGTCAGAACAAGAAATAAATTAAACAAGACTTGAGACCTTTTGGATACACGAGGCTCAAGTGTTATACCCCATATGGTATGAACGTTGAATGGGACGTCAATTTTTACATCAACCAGGGGTGAGCACTTTGAGTTCTTGTGTCCATTCTATATAAGAATATTTTTTGAACATTTTTTGATGTTCCTTAAATATTCTTTATATCACCCCATATGTGTTATATATAATACTCTTTTCCATGTCCATTTCCATCTGCTATAGATCCATGGAGAGAGTTTCATATATTTTTTATATTTTAGTTTTTTGTTGAGTTCAGGTCTATTCATTTACTACATGTACTAGTGCAGACTCAATGTGGTTGATAATTATTATCCATGTTGTCTCTCCGCCGTAAAGATTACTATCATTAATCTTCTGATTTAATACTGTGTCATTTGGTGACCTGCGCTGTCCCAGTCTGGGCGGGACATTCGGGGCCACCTGTGCACTGTATGTAAATAACCCCCTGACACTTCCCGTTCCATATGGGAATTTATTCAGAGCATTCCCCTACATGCCCTATTGGTTGATATCTCACCTTAATTTAGAGACATATATCTAAGTGTCAGATCTGTTCAGCACTTGGCACTTTGAGTCTTACTGTGAGTTTGCTCACTGGGTGTGTGCAACGTCCCTAGGCTGCTATAGCCTGTGAGTTTGTGGTATCTATTATGGCTTCTCCGATTGGTTGACGGTGATTCGTCACGCGATATGCTGTCAGCCCCACGGCGTACGCCGATTGGTGGCTGCGGCTGCGTGATGTACACCTGCCCTCCGGTCGATATGGTTAGGTCCCCAGCTCTCTGTCAGACACTGACTACAAGGCACGCCCCCCCGATGCCCTATTGGTACGTGTATTCTCTCACGTCTGATAGGCTATCGAGAGGCATCTGCCGATTGGCCGGCGTGGCTTTTGGCCACGCCTTTTGCCACGTCCGATTGGTGCTTGCGCGGTTTGTACATACCAGCGCTGCACCGATCGGAGTCATTGCGGGGTTGTTCCCCATTTATTCAACCATCCATGGGGGACTCTAGTTTTATATAACAGCACTGTCACCCACTGATGACAGGTTGCTGATGGCCCGTTTTTTCACTACATCGATTATGTAAAGGCCACAATTTAACATGGTAGTGCAGTGTCCCCATACACAACATTCAGGATGTTTCCCTGTCTGGTGACACAACTATGAGCTATGTCTGGTTCTGCTGTTTTTTAAAATGTTGTATATCATTCTAAGCTACATCATGTCATAGTATGCAATGTCTTCATTTGTGAATTCACTTATGGGGAATTTGTTAGCTTCCAATATGAGGATTACTATATATAGGTGGCAGTCTGTTGATGCTCTATCATGGTGGATCATCGATTGTGAATTTTTTCACAATATACCGTGGTGGTATAGTGTTCCCATAGACATTAATTAGAGAGTTCCTTGTTTGGTGACACAGTATAAGACATGATTTTTGCTGAACTATAAAGTGTTGCAGAATACTAGCTCCGACTTATATGACATATGCATTATGTTGAGATTTACTGTATGTGATGCATGTGATATCGGTATTTTATGCATATTAGATTGGAGATCTATTGTGTTTTTTATTTATTTATTTATATGTTTGTTACAACACATACTTGTTACATCATATCCTGTTTCATGGCACCACCCTGTTGGGGGAGGGCCCTGTAACCACTATGTGTATTTAAGCAAGCAATGTGGGGGTGCATCTTTATGCCCCTGTTGAAGGCTTACTGAGCCGAAACGCGTCGGGTATTGCCATCAAGCACCCCACATTGCTACCCCTGTACGTGATCACTTTTATCTTTGTCATTTTTATGACTTTTACAAATAAACCTATTGGTTTTAATTGACCTGCACCATTGGAGTTCCTTTTTTTTTTTTCCCATTTTCATATCATCCACCGCATGGCTTCATTGTGAGCTCTAGCCACGTCCTCTGCCTGCATCTCCTGATTGATGGTCCAAAGATCCTATTCAGAGCCTGTGGCATTGACGCAAATACACCATTCAAGTACTGCGGGTTCCTGTTGTCCATTCCATTGGAGTTCCAGCTCTGCATATGATCTAAGTCCGGTTTCTAGTGGTCCCGGCTCTCAAAGACCACAATGTTTGGCTGACTCTTTGCTATAAGGTAGTAGAGTCCAACACCATCTGGTAAGAGTGTTTTACCTATTTCATACTTTGATGTGATTGTGATCTTCACGGGGTTCTACAGACAACTTGTACACCTGTTGCATCTTAATCACTGGATTGCAGCTCACCTGTTTTCCTGCATCAATCATTCCATCTGATGTCTACTTATCTTTAAATATAGACTTTATTCATTTTTTGTTTTACATTGAGCATTGTTTTAGTCACTTTCATCCATGCTAATTGTTTATTTTTATGCTCTTACACTATGAGAGTTGTTACCTCACTTGGTACTATATAATTTTGAGTTTGTTAGCGCTACATTTTTTGCTTATTAGTTAATTTATCCCTTAACTACCCCCATTTGTGAGGGTCGGGGTTTTTGTTTAAAGTCCCAAGCAAATCAATGGGAAATGTATGTACCCACATAACTTCTGTACGCCTGGAGATATTTCAATAATACCTGGTACACATATTATTTATATGCCAAATAAAAATATATGACAGTTAAATTAACCCTTACCTACACCCTTATATAAAAGATGGGTATATTTATATTACTATGATTTTCCTCCCCAAAAGGTTAAGATAGGAAGACCGGGCAACGCTGGGTATTCAGCTAGTGGAAGATAAAGCAAAGACTACATGGCTAAATGAGGACTGCCACCCCTTAACCCCACCAAAAATCCTACTCTAGAAAAATTACACAAAATTGATATGATCTTTACTGGTACAGGTTAGATAACACTCAATTTTCACAAAATCATAAAATATTACTTTATAGACAACTTTTTCTATGATAATAAACAAAAATCAGGAGATATCGATTACCATTTACTACCAAATGACAGTCCAATTTGTCCTAAATAAACAAGGTATACTCCACCTTGAGTAGTTGTGATGCTATGTACAGTTTTACCAACAGGTCAAATTGCAAAATTGTGCTTAGGCATTAACATTTGTTTTACCCTTAGGCATAAAGGGGTTAATAAAAATTCGATTTTTGGAAGATGGCATATGTGTATCATATAAAATGTATTTGATCTGATTTAATAAAATATATTTTTATATTTAGTGCTTATACCCTTATCTTCGCACTGGATCCTCCTTTTGTTCTGAGGAAGCTCAAGAAAACACATTGACCTATAGGGACCTATTGCTAGAAGTTACATTCCCTTATATGGAATTGGAAATGTATATGCAACAGCACATACTGTCAACAATGAGGAGAGATCTTGTATTTGTTTTTAGGATCAGATGATCCATATGTTTTTTTGTGAAATATAAAGTAGTGTTTAATAATTGTATGAAAACTGAGCATTATCTCATCTGTACTTGTAAAGTCTGTGTACATTTTGTGTAGTTGTTCAAAGACTACATGAATTATACCAGTGGCTAGGCATAGATGCCCAAGTACTAACTGTTATTCAGTCATGACCAACCTGCAGTCACACACATCACCACTCCAGCCAGGGCCATTTTTTTTTATCTGCGTGGGAGAGACTTGCTTGTAGATGCCTTCACAGAGGCACCTGTGGATTGCTGATTGGCTATAACATTAATGGATTATAACATAAAAATGGTTAGAAATTGCATTTGTCTCTAACATCTGTTACTGTAATTATATTTCTCTTCACAGACTTTAGCAGAGAAAGAAAACTGAAGGAACTAGTGTCTAACAAGGGACCACAATTTATTTCTTCTGAGTTTGAATCCCTTCTTAAAGACAGAAGTACTGTGCATAGGAAATCTTCATTTTATTACCACCAAGCAAATTAAGAAATTGAAAGACTCAAGAGAATCCTTTTAATGTTCTAGTTTTATCCTTAGACCATGGTTTGTACATAGGAATCTACAGGCAGCTTACATTGCTCAGTATAACTTGCAGCAATTTGGGGACAGCTTAAGAAGCAATGTTTTTACTTGCAATACATCGTTATTAAATTTTTTAACAATAAGTAACATTAAGCACAAATATTTACAGAGAATAGGTTATATAGGATAAATAATTATGTCTAAAGTTACAAGAATACATAAGGTATTAGTCTCAATTGAGTAAAATTAGATCGGTATAAATATTTCAATAAATACTTGACTTATCTAAACCATGTAAGGGTGGGCACAGGGGGGGGGTATAAGGGAGTATTACGGGACATGTAATGTGATTAGGTTAAGGAAAGAGGGCTATGGATGGTGAGAAGGAGCAAGGAAGTAAACTATAACTATGTCAAGTTTTGCAATAGGATTACTATATAGATGTAGCACCCTCTACCATAGTTAGGTGCTAGATGTGTAGTGTTTGAAGTTCTGTCAGTGTAGGTAAATTTAAACAGGCCTAATGCTGTGAGCTAGGCCTGGTTAGTGTAGCAGTGGGTGTGACTGACATATGCTTCAGCTCTTGGGAACCTCCCCTGCTTTCAGTGAGAATGTTCTGAAAGAGGGGCAGGGCTGAGAGTTGGAGTGGCATGGAGTACATGTGAGGAGCCCTGACCAATCCCCAACTAGGATTGGCAGGGAGAAGGCCTCCAACATATACTCACAGTCAGCCTGCTGGGGAGGAGTGGTCAGCTGGGTGAATTAAAAGATGGCGTGCTAGACTGCATGCTGGAGAGACACCCCCATCTGGGGGTGTGGATTCAACAGAGGAGCTCGGGAGCTGGGAGGGATCCTCTCCTTACATGATCATGGACATGGAGAGGTGTCCTGGAACAGGAACTGGAAGAGCAGTTGCTCCGTGCAGTCCAGGTAAATCTTTCAAGAAGGACTCAGGATGGGTATGAACATTGCCTGTTCGCCCGAACAGCGAACAATTTGGAGTGTCGTGGCAAATTCGAAAAAGCAGCGGGAAACACCCTGTAAAAGTCTATGGGAGAAATCTAAAGTGCTAATTTTAAAGGCTTATAAGCAAGTTATTGTCATAAAAAGTGTTTGGGGACCCAAGTCCTGCCCAAGGGACATGTATCAATGCAAAAAAGTTTTAAAAACTGACGTTTTTTCGGGAGCAGTGATTTTAATAATGCTTAAAGTGAAACAATAAAAGTGAAATATTATTTTAAATTTCATACCTGGGGGGTGTAGATAGTATGCCTGTAAAGTAGCGCTTGTTTCCTGTGCTTAGAACTGTCCCTGCACAAAAAAAAATCTGTGTGCATCCATGTGGAGTAATGCTATCTCTATTACAAGGGCTATAGAAGTTATTTTAGTGACAAAGAAAGTTTACCCAGTGGGGTTTTAAAGCAACAAAGGTTCCAAAGATAGCAAAATTATGAATAAAAATGTATTAGGTATATACACTACATTGCAATGGACATTAAAATTGGAATCTCAAGTCAAAAAACATTAAAATTCCACACACAGTTTGCAAACACAACATTACAAATACAGCTGTACAAATTAAAAACATCTGCATACGTAGGATTCCTGACGCGTTTCGATCCCAAAGCGGGGATCTTCTTCAGAGGGTTATAGGTTTGCTGAAAGAGATTATGTAATGAGATTCAATTCTTTACCTGGGTGCATACCCAATAGTTAGAAAAGCAAAATGTATAATTACCGATCAGGTGTGTAAAAAACATTGAACATTGACCGGGATTCCGCCAACAATTGTCTCGGGAGGATGCCACAGGTCCCCAGCCACTGGGTCCCCCGGAGCATGTTGCCGCCCTGTCATATGCACCTAACAGGGAACCATGCGGAGGAAAGGGGCATCACCAGGGGTGCATGCGAACCGACGTCCAGACCTGCAATGAAGCATCAGAGGGATCAACCTAGGAAGCATGGATGTTGCTTTCATATAAATGATAGGGATTTAAAAAAAATGTTGTATGGATAGACCAGTGTTTTGCAAGAATGCGCCCTTTAAAGTTGTATAATTAAATATGGTAATGTAATTGGAGATTAATTATAAATAATGAAATATGTCAAAGTTGTATAATGTTAAAGTGAAGGAAAGTATGACAATAATATGGGTGTGTATGTGATGGCTATTTAGAGAAGTGCACAGCAATCTGTGCTGAGTGAAAGTGATTATGTGGGGAACGGGTGTGGTGAGAGGATGTGGTGATATGCATGGTATGGGGTGTAAGGTGAAAGTGGAGAAAGTGAAAAAATAATAAAGTAAAAACCGTGTGGTAACAAAAAAATAAGGGAAAATGGATGAAGTAAAAAAGGAAGGAAAGGTTGGAGTGTGAATAGTGCAGCGTTGGGATGGGTAGGGATGTGGAGGAGTATAAAAAATATGGGGTGTTAGGAGGCTTAGGTGTGGAGTGGTGCAATTAGCATCCAGGCTACAAGAAATTGACAAAAGTAAGGCTAGGTGGAATGTATTAAAATGTCACAAGTTAAACCTCGAGAGGTTAACCTTAGAGTTGTAGTACAGGGACTAAACAGTGACCCGTCTAGGTGTGGCTGGTATACTTACATTTGGATTGTCTGGTCATCCATGAGAGGGAGCTGAGGATCATGAACCGATCCATGCAGCTGCCTCTGTGTTATAAATAGTACCTTGAATTGGGGTGGATGTCCTGATTGCTTCGCAGGTGGTCCCGCCTCCCTTCACGCGTCACCCCCGGGAGCAACCCACCAAAAAAAGCGGTCCTCCCGCATTGGTTACCTCGGCATTCCCGAAGGACAAAGTCCCCGCCTACTGGCGTTGCCCCTACCACAATAGAGTGACGTCCTGACGTCGCATCGAGCGCGCGGCGAAACCGTGTACGCGCAGGCAATATAGAGATGTCCGGGGGGGATCGGGGATGCCACTGGTAGGGGGGTATGCCCCATAGGGCAGGTGGCAGGGAGTACCCCGCTGCCCATGGAGCATGATAGGAGCACAGAGCCCTGTGCTCCTCCCCCTGCCAGAAAGCCGCACAGGCCCGCGTGAACCACGTCCAAAGGACAACAGCAGACGGGATGACCCAAAGGGAACCCCCAGAGAGGCAAAAGGATGGAGGAAGAGCCCATAGAAGGAAACCAATAATGATCATAATGTATGCACACATGTGCCTGTATGGGCACTGTAGTGTGAACATAATGGAGTGTACATAATCGTAAAAATAATCGTAAAAATAATCGTAAAATAGAAGTTATTTTAGTAATCTCCTCAATCAAAATGAATACTCAATACCATTTAGCCATATAGTCTCCAGAAATATGGTTAATTAATTTTGTTCATATTAAATAGTCTATATGATGTAATATACCATCAATGTTTTTTTTTTTTTTTTTTTATTCAATACCCCAGTGGTGGGTGCAATGTGCTGATTGGTATATACAGTATAATTAATAGCTTTACTCCTTTACATTAAATACAGTTTACATAAATCCCTTCCCATTTATACATGGTAGAGGTTTTAGAAAGTGGGAAATGTGATGTTTGCAACTGATTTTAGGATACCCTTTAATAAGGAAATATAGCACTGTTAATATAACTATTAGGGATGGTCCTAATGTTTGGGTCGAACGTTAGTTTGAATCAAAACATCGGGTGTTTGTTTGTAGAACAAAGAAAAATGGGGCGCTCGCTGCAAATTTGAGCACCGAGGAGCACACCATAAAGCACTGTGAGATCGCAATGACGGGTGCTGATTGAGCAAAGCATGCACCTGACCTGCATGCCTTGGTCAATCACAGTGCAATGTGCTGTGAGAGCCATGATTGGCCAAAGGCAGGGTTCCCCACACCACATAAGGCTGCTGCTTACACAGTGGTCATATATATAGTGATTGAATGGAGATTAGGCAGGTAGTGTAGTGTAGTGTGCAGTCAGTCAGTGTAGTATATATACAGGTATATTACTCATTCAATTTCCTGATTACCTATCACACTTTTGGATCACCAGGACACACCCACAAAATGACCCCATTTTGGTAAGCAAACACCCGAAGATATTTTATAAGAGGCATGGGGAGTCCTTCAAGACTTAGGGCCAGATTCACGTAGCCCGGGCGCAACTTAACTTTTCCGATTTAAGTTACACCGCCGCAATTTTTCCAAGTTAGTGCCCGATCCACAAAGCACTTACCTCGAAATTTGCGGCGGTGTATCCTAAATCCGGCCGGCGCAAGGCGGGCCAATTCAAATGGGGCGAGTCCCATTTAAATTAGGCGCGCTCCTGCGCCGGACGTACTGCGCATGCTCCCGACGCAAATTTTCCGACGTGCTTTGTGCGAAGTTACGATGCGCCAAGGTTTTGTGAATCACGACGGGTAAAAAAAAGTTGCGTCGGGAAAAAAAGAGTTTGCGCTGGGAAAAAAAAATGTAAAAAAAAAATTGACAGCGACGCGGGAAAGACGGGTACACTTTTACATGGTGTACTAACTTTACACTTTGTAAAAGGTACCCTATCTTTGCGATGGCAAACTAACACTTACGGCGACTTAACGAAGGGAAAAAGCTTTGTGGATCTCCGTAAGTGCTAATTTGCATACCCGACGCTGGTTTACGACAAGAACTCCCCCCAGCGGCGGCCGCGGTACTGCATCCTAAGATCCGACAGTGTAAAACAATTACACATGTCGGATCTTAGGGATATCTATGCGTAACTAATTCTATGAATCAGCCGCATAGATAGAAACAGTGATACGACGGCGTATCAGCAGATACGCCTGCGTATCCCTTTTGTGAATCTGGCCCTTAATTCTTGCTACAGGGAGAATGAAAATGAAAATGTAATTTTTTACACAAAGTTGTCAACTAAATAAAATATTTCTCACACACAGCAAGGGTATACTTAGAATTACACCCTGAAACACATTCTGCTACTCCTTCCGAGTATGGAAATACCACATGTGTTAAGCTTTTTCAATGTTTAGACTGATTATATACCATATATTGTATCTTGTGTATCATACAAATTAACCAATTGAACAGCATAAAAAATTGTATTGTACTGTAATGATTGCCTTTGTATAAGTAGTCAAGGAATACAGGGGGTTATTTACCAAAGGCACATCCACTTTGCACTACAAGTGCAAACTGCACTTGAAATTGCACTTGGAAGTGCAGTCGCTGTAAATCTGAGAGGTAGATTTGAAATGAGGGGAAGCTCTGCTGATTTCATCATTCAATCATGTGCAAGCTAAAATGCTGTTTTTTTTCCTTGCATGTCCCCCTCGGATCTACAGCAACTGCACTTCTAAGTGCACTTTCAGTGCAATTTCAAGTGCACTTTGCACTTGTAGTTTGCACTTGCAGTGCAAAGTGGATTGGCCTTTAGTAAATTACCCCCATAGTGTAGCATCACTAATAGTCCCCATTCTTATAAATCAAGCAAGACTAGCCTACTGGTGCATAGATGCCCCCAGGAATACCATGTTTACTGGTCAGGAATAAAGGAGGCTAGAAGGAAGGAAGAAAAAAAGAGTTCCTGTGGTTCCAGGAATGCAGATGTTCACAAGGGATGGCTGGGACTGGTGTATCACAGGAATGTATTCAGTCAGATGTGCAGATGGGTTTATTCAGGCTGTAGGCAGAGACAGGGTCAGCAAACAATGCAGATATTTGCCAGCACACCATGAATCGACAAAATAGCGTCCAAACAGATTTAGTGTTGCATGATCGCATTACAAAGTGGTGCATGGGCCCTTCATCAGGCATGTGAGGGATAGCAAACAGACTAGGATCAGTACAGGCATCAGGCAGAAGCAACACTGCACTCATATGGCAGTGATCAGGAACACTGTTTCTGGCTGCATGGGTCTGGTGACACTGGGACTTGTGTAGTGGCAAGTAGGAACATTATTACTGACTTATGCTGGTCTAGTGACACTGAGACTGTTGTGGCAACAATCTTGCATTGTTTTCTGACCCTGTCTCTGCCTACAGCCTTAATAGACCCATCTGCACATCTGACTGAATACATTCCTGTGAGACACCAGAACCAGCCATCCCCTGTGGACATCTGCATTTCTGGAACCACAGAAACTCTTTTGTTCTTCTTGATGATTGTATATGCCATACTTTTGTAGCGCCCTGCTACTTTCATGGCTGACGCTGCCTTAAATTTAGAGGGTGGTCAGAGATTTAATTACCTCTGGCTGTATTTTTTACCAAATTTGGGCCTCTGTTCCAGCCATGGCTGTACTGTGAGTGACCATTATTGCTGTCTGGGGTGTTGGTACCACCCCATGCCAAGGGTGGCAGCAGTCGAGTCAGGGCATATTGGGTGTTTTTCCTCGTAGCCAATCAGTGGGGGTTGATCGCCTCGCTGTGCATGCTGGGGGAGAGTATTTAAAGGACAGAAGTAATTGGTTCACGGTCGTCGATAGCTGGTCTGACGTCCCACCACTCCCCGTGTGTGGCCCTCATGGCCGGGGGTGCATGTTCAAGTGTTCCTGGCTCCGGGACCACATTGGTCCGGGGTTATGTTCTACTAAGTAGGCCCGGTAGACAGACTGGGTCTACAATCGCAGAGTGGTCCTGTGCTGTCCGTCCTGAGCGAGGAAGCCACCCGATGAAGAACCTGTCTTGGAGAGCACCGAGCATGAGGCTGGTATCTCAGGAGAGGCCTTGAACTACATCGAAGGACGCACAATTACTGAGAGGCTGAGTGATGGTCACCTGTCGGTTCTGAGTTCACCAAGAGTTTATTAGAGAGAGATCCGGGTGCTTAATCCTGTGTTGAGAAGGATTCTGGACCGAATACATCTCCACTTTTGGGAAGGTCTGTGGCAGAGACTTTGCTAAAGTTTCCGTGTGACATCCTGGCTGCTAGGCTGGTGAGAGAGGCCTATCCAGGTGCACAACACCTACTCTGGCTAGGGTGGCTTCCATTGCTGGAAGCAGGATTGTTTCCGAACAAAGTTATACACCTGAACCTACTACCTATTACTCTTTCTACCTCTTCAACCACTACTTTTATTATTTTACCCCATTGGGTAATAAAGCACAGAAAAAAAAACCCTAAAGTGCAATTCTTCTCAACTCTCATCTCACTCTCAAGTGGTTTCCATTGCGTGCGGGTGCCATTAGGATTATTGGCACCTGCATGCATCACCTGCCTTTTCTGTGCGGGTTGTTGTGGCTTCAGAAATGGGTGCAGACTCACAGCAGAAACCTCCTGCATAAGTGTGAACCAGTGGTAAACCATACATTTTTATAAATGGTGTTCCAAACCATATCACTTCTTTTTATTGGCTACTGCTAACTTTGAGACCTGCCATGACACAGAGCACAAATGTGCTGTAGATTTTTCTTTATAGCAAAATAGTCAAACCCAGCTTACATGAAGCAACACATTTGGTCATTGGTTTTCAGATGATTATTTGTAGTATACATGTAATGTAGATTTGTTGCTTACTTGATTACATATGATATTTCATACTGTTTTCTTAGTATTATAAATCTGTTTTCTGATATACTCTTTCTGGGAAAGCTGGGCCAGATCCACAAAAACCTGACGTAACTTAAAAAATCCAATTTAAGTTACACTGGCTTAAAGTTTCTACCTAAGTGCCTGATCCACAAAGCACTTATCTAGAAATTTCAGGCTGTGTAACTAAAATTCCGCCGGCGCAAGGCGTTCCTATTCAAATGGGGCGAGTCCCATTTAAATGAGGCGCGCTCCCGCGCCGGCCGTACTGCGCATGCGCGTCGGCCGTACTGCGCATGCGCGAAGTTACGTTACGCCGAGTTTTGAGGATCGCGACGGCTTAAAGTTGCGTCGGGGAAAAAAAAATGACAGCGGCATGCATTCCTGAGGGAGAACTCCATGCCAATTTTCAAAGAAAAAACCGGCATGGGTTCCCCCCCCAGGAGCATACCAGGTCCTTAGGTCTGGCATGGGTTGTAAGGAGACCCCCCCACGCCGAAAAATTGACGTAGGGGGTCCCCCTACAATCCATACCAGACCCGTATCCAAAGCACGGTACCCGGCCGGCCAGGAAGACAGTGGGGACGAGCGAGCGCCCCCCCCCCCTCCTGAGCCGTGCCAGGCCGCGTGCCCTCAACATGGGGGGGTTGGGTGCTCTGGGGCAGGGGGGCGCACTGCGGGCCCCCCACCCCAGAGCACCCTGTCCCCATGTTGATGAGGACAGGACCTCTTCCCGACAACCCTTGCCATTGGTTGTCGGGGTCTGCGGGCGGAGGCTTATCGGAATCTGGGAGTCCCCTTTAATAAGGGGGCCCCCAGATACTGGCCCCCCACCCTAAGTGAATGGATATGGGGTACATCGTACCCCTATCCATTCACCTGGAGGCAAAAAGTAAAAGTTAATAAACACACAACACAAGGCTTTTTAAAATATTTTATTATTCTGCTCCGGACGCCCCCCCTGTCTTCGTTATTAGCTCAATTACCAGGGGGGGCTTCTTCTTCCGCTCTCCGGGGGTCTTCTTCCACTCTCCGGGGGTCTTCCGCTCTCCGGGGGGGCTTCTCCGGACTCCGGGGGGGCTTCTCCGGACTCCGGGGGGCTTCTTCCATCTTCTCCCCTCTTCCGCTCTTGACTCGGCGAACCCCGGTTCTTCTGCAGCTCTCCGGTGCCTTCTTCTTCAGCGCTGGCTGCCTACTATGTTTGTGTGTTAGCTCGATTTCAAACAGGCAGCCGGCGCGGTCTTCTGTGGCGTCAGG
Source organism: Rana temporaria (assembly GCF_905171775.1). Lineage (NCBI taxonomy): Eukaryota > Metazoa > Chordata > Amphibia > Anura > Ranidae > Rana > Rana temporaria. The sequence goes on from NC_053489.1 coordinate 305,682,359, forward strand.
GTCTTCTGGTCTTCTGTTCTTCCGATGTTGTCTCGTCGCCTGTTGTCGCTGTAATGATGGAAGCGCGCCTTGCATCCCATTTATATAGGCATCACCGTCCCATCATGCTCCGGTAGGTACCCACGTGGTGGGTGCCTACCCACGTGCACCCACCACGTGGGTACCTGCCGGAGCATGATGGGACGGTGATGCCTATATAAATGTGATGCAAGGCGCGCTTCCATCATTACAGCGACAACAGGCGACGAGACAACATCGGAAGAACAGAAGACCAGAAGACCCTGACGTCACAGAAGACCGCGCCGGCTGCCTGTTTGAAATCGAGCTAACACACAAACATAGCAGGCAGCCAGCGCTGAAGAAGAAGGCACCGGAGAGCTGCAGAAGAACCGGGGTTCGCCGAGTCAAGAGCGGAAGAGGGGAGAAGATGGAAGAAGCCCCCCGGAGTCCGGAGAAGCCCCCCCCCGGAGAGCGGAAGAAGAAACCCCCCCCGGAGAGCGGAGAAGACCCCCGGAGAGTGGAAGAAGACCCCCGGAGAGCGGAAGAAGACCCCCGGAGAGCGGAAGAAGAAGCCCCCCCTGGTAATTGAGCTAATAACGAAGACAGGGGGGGCGTCCGGAGCAGAATAATAAACTATTTTAAAAAGCCTTGTGTTGTGTGTTTATTAACTTTTACTTTTTGCCTCCAGGTGAATGGATAGGGGTACGATGTACCCCATATCCATTCACTTAGGGTGGGGGGCCGGTATCTGGGGGCCCCCTTATTAAAGGGGACTCCCAGATTCCGATAAGCCTCCGCCCGTAGACCCCGACAACCAATGGCAAGGGTTGTCGGGAAGAGGTCCTGTCCTCATCAACATGGGGACAGGGTGCTCTGGGGTGGAGGGGCCCGCAGTGCGCCCCCCTGCCCCAGAGCACCCAACCCCCCCATGTTGAGGGCACGCGGCCTGGCACGGCTCAGGAGGGGGGGGGCGCTCGCTCGTCCCCACTCCCTTCCTGGCTGGCCGGGTAGCGTGCTTTGGATACGGGTCTGGTATGGATTGTAGGGGGACCCCCTACGTCAATTTTTCGGCGTAGGGGGGGTCCCCTTACAACCCATACCAGACCTAAGGGCCTGGTATGCTCCTGGGGGGGAACCCATGCCGGTTTTGTTTTTTACAAATTGACGTGGAGTTCTCCCTCGGGAAAGCATACCAAATGCCGTCGCTGCAATGGGCCTTTACAAGGTGTGACTAACTTTACACTTTGTAAAACGAGCCCTAATTTTACACTTGCAAAATAACACTTACGGCGCAAAAAAGAAGCTAGAAAGCTTTGTGGATCGCCTTAAGTGCTAATTTGCATACTAGCAACGGCATTTCGACTCGAAATGCCCCCAGCGGCGGATGCGGTACTGCATCCTAAAATTAGGCAGTGTAAATCAATTACACATGCCGGATCTTCTGTGTAACTTTGGAAAAAGCCTTTTGAGGATCGTTTCCAAAGTTACACACAGACTGAACAGCAGTTAAGTCGGAGTATCTCTTTTGAGGATCTGGCCCGCTGTGTTTTATAATCTAGTGAATAATAGAGCAGAAATTATAGAAAAGTAAAAACAGAGATCAAGAAAAGAAAAGATGAAAATAAAATGTTTCTTATAGAGAATATTTTCTGTATAACATAAATGTTCTTTTTTTTGCTTCAAGCCATTAAAATGCGTCCTTCACTTCTTAGTGTTTTCATCCTTTTTTCATAATGGAATTAAACTTTAATTTGGTTGGCAGGCAGCAGAACATGCACAATAGAAGACTGTAATTCATTTAATATTAATCACCACTAGACATTTACAGTAAAGCCCTAAGCTCTCTGAACCCACAGATATTCTATCAAAATATTTTTTTTTACCACCAGGATTATACCCTAGAGAAGCCAATTATTTATTTTCAAAAAGCATTTTTCAGTGGTTACAATGTAATTGTACATGCCACTGATGATGATTAAATGTGTTTATTTAAAATATATGCAGTGACAGATAGAGACAAAGGGCCAGATTCACAAAGACTTACGACGGCGTATCTCCTGATACGCCGTCGTAAGTCGGAATGTGAGGCGTCGCATCTCTGCGCCTGATTCATAGAATCAGATACGCCTCACTGTTGCCTAGATATGAGCGGCGTAAGTCTCCTATGCCGTCGTATGTTGGGGTGCATATTTACGCTGGCAGCTAGGGGCGCTTCCCTAGATTTACGTGTCGAATATGTAAATTAGGTAGATACGCCGATTCGCGAACGTACTTGCGCCCGCAAGTAAAGTTACCCCTGCTATTATGAGGCGCAGCCAATGCACAGTATGGACGTCGGCAAGCGTATCTTTTTACACTGTTTACGTAAGTCGTACGTGAATGGGGATGGGCGTAGGTTACGTTCACGTCGACTAAGCATTGAGCCGGCGTAAATTACAGAGTAAATTCGACGTGATACTGAGCATGCACGCGCATGCGCCGTTCGTTAAGCGCGTCATTTACGTGGGGTCACGATTCATTTCCATAAAACACGCCCACCTCTTGCACATTTGAATTAAGCGGGCTTACGCCGGCCCATTTAGTGAATTTTGCACTTTGTGAATACTGCACTTGCCCGTCTAAGTTGCGGAGGCGTAGCGTAAATAGGATACACTACGCCCGCACTAAGATATGCCAGGATACGTGAATCTGGCCCAAAGAGATATAGAAAGTGTGTGTGTGTGATCTGGTGCTAGATCAACTGTAGTTTGGGCAAAGGGCAGGAGTATGTGAACACTGTTGGGGTTAATTTACTAAAGGGTTTGTAAATGTTCACAGACTGCAGGAGAAATAAAAAAAATACATAATTTGATCATTGACCAGACCATAGCTTCACTGTATTCGCTTTGCAAAGTGAGTATTCTCTACTGCCTTAGACAAACGTAGGTATTTCCATATTTTCCATAATGGTTGCTTTAAAATCCCCCACAATGTAATGGTTTAGAGTTAACCATATGGCCCTAGAATTATTGGGCCAGATTCTTGTAGAATCTGTGGCGGCGTAGCGTAAGCCATTTACACTATGCCGCCGCAAATTACTGGAGCAAGTGCCCTATTCTCCAAGCACTTGCTCCGTAATTTGCGTCGGCGTAGTGTAATTGGCCCGGCGTAAGGCCGCGTAATTTAAAGGGGGCGACTTGTATTTAAATTAAGTGCGCCCCCGCGCTGATCGAACTGCGCATGCGCCGGGCGGAAAAATAGCGCATGCTCCAGCCCCTGACGGAAAACGTCAATGACGCCGACGTGAGCGTCATTGATGTAAAGTCGTATTCGCGAACAACTTACGAAAATGACGTAAACAATGGAAAAAGCCGACGCTGACCCAACGCCATACTTAACATGGCATACTACGGACCTACAAAAACTTGCCCCTCATTATAGCAGGGGCAAGTTTACGCTTACGGAAACGTCGTAAAATCACTGCGTCGTCCGCGCGTACGTTCAGGAATCTCGCGTAACTAGCTAATTTGCATAGACGACGGGGAAAACGACGATGCGACACCTAGCGGCGGGAAAAAAAATTGCATTTAAGATCTGACAGCGTAAGAGCCTTACGCCTGTCAGATCTAATGGGTAGCTATGCGTAACTGATTCTAAGAATCAGTCGCATAGATACCCTGGGCCAGATTAGGACTTACGACGGCGCAAATTGCGTTGCGCCGTCGTAACGCCTTTGAGAATCTGGCCCATTGTTCTCACCCCAGTGTGCATTGCATTATGTAACGTGTTTAGGGCAATTGGTATTTTCAAGCATAGGTGCCCTGAAACATGAATTTATGTTCATACATGCATGTATGTGGGAGTTTGGGGGGGCTCAAATCAAAATTTAAATGTTTTCATAATTTGTTTATAAAAAAATAATAATAATAATTTATTGATGCTTTTTTTTGGTGACAGGTTCTCCTTAACCTCCCTGGCGGTATGATTCTTTCAGAAAAAAGTGCTGAAAGCGGTACCATTATTTGCAAGGAAATTTGGCGTTTCATATTGTAGGCCTGTAATTTTTAGAAATAACTCACTTAAATCTGACCAAACAAGATTCTAATAGGCATCCCGGGTATGACATTTTTTTAAAAACAAAATTATAAATTATAATATAATAAATAATTATAAATAATTATAACAAATAATAATATAATTATAATAAAAAAATTTCAATAATGTAATCAAATCAAAATCACTGAAATTTGCTCAGTTGCAGAATTGTTGCTGTCATTTTTTTTTTTTTTTATGATGAATTTCCCCACAAATCGCTATCGCACAATTCTGCGAGTGATTATAATTTATTATCGCTGTTTTCTAGCAGCTCTAAAACAATTTTTGACATAAAGGGACACTTTTGGTTGCTATGGACAATCTACAGTTTGCAGGCAGAAAGAAAAGTTTTTATTATATAAAAGTACATGTAGGGCACTGGGCAGACCACTAGGGACAAGGGGGGTATGTATTTTTTACATACAGTACTGTAATCTATAAGATTACAGTATACTGTATGTAATGTGTTTGTTGTTTAGGTTTTTGAATTTGGCGCCGTTCTCCGCTCCCGTGCGTCATAACGTCACAGGGAACGGAGATCAGCGGTACAGGAGGACGCTCTATGAATCGAGCGAGGTCCCGCTCGCTCACACAGCGCGGTGGCTTTGCTGGATCCAGGACAAGGTAAGTAAACACTCCCTGTGGATCCAGCGAGGCGAGCCCGAGTCTGACTCGGGGTTACCGCTCGCAGCATGAAAATCTAACCCCGAGTCAGACTCGGGAATTCCGCCAGGCAGGTTAATGAGACATCATTAAAACCTCTGATATCTCACCTTTCTTCCAATAAAGTTAATGAATGCAAATTGTGCTCGATTAGCTTATTCTCCAGCCATGCTAAATTGAGCGGGTGTACCACCTGAGATTCTAAAGCATAATTTGTAAATTTGGAGGCCTGCAGAATCCAATTCAGACCAATATGTAACAGACAGGCTAGGTTATAAAGTCTAAAATTATTAGCCCCTCCCTCATTCCTCGGGAAATATTGTTTCAGCAAAGCTGATCATCTTAACCACTTCCTTACTGGGCACTTAAACCCCTTCCTGACCAGAGGACTTTTTGCGATTCGGCACTGCGTCGCTTTAACTGACAATTGCGCGGTCGTGCGACGTGGCTCCCAAACAAAATTAACGTCCTTTTTTCCCCACAAATAGAGCTTTCTTTTGGTGGTATTTGATCACCTCTGCGGTTTTTATTTTTTGCGCTATAAACAAAAATAGAGCGACAATTTTGAAAAAAAATAAAATATTTTTACTTTGTTGCTATAATAAATAGCTCAATTTTTTTTTTACGTTTTTTTTTTTATCCTCAGTCTAGGCCGATACGTATTCTACATATTTTTAGTAAAAAAAAAAAAAATCGCAATAAGCGACTGGTTTGCGCAAAAGTTATAGCGCCTACAAAATAAGGGACAGAATTATTATTATTTTTTTTTTTTTTTTTTTACTAGAAATGGCGGCGATCTGCGATTTTTATTGGGACTGCGACGTTATGGCGGACACATCGGACACTTTTGACACATTTTTGGCGCCATTCACATTTATACTGCAATCAGTGCTATAAATATGCACTAATTACTGTATAAATTTTTTTTTTTACTAGAAATGGCGGCGATCTGCGATTTTTATTGGGACTGCGACGTTATGGCGGACACATCGGACACTTTTGACACATTTTTGGCGCCATTCACATTTATACTGCAATCAGTGCTATAAATATGCACTAATTACTGTATAAATGCATTTTTTTTACTAGAAATGGCGGCGATCTGCGATTTTTATTGGGACTGCGCCGTTATGGCGGACACATCGGACACTTTTGACACATTTTTGGCGCCATTCACATTTATACTGCAATCAGTGCTATAAATATGCACTAATTACTGTATAAATGCTTTTTTTTTACTAGAAATGGCGGCGATCTGCGATTTTTATTGGGACTGCGCCGTTATGGCGGACACATCGGACACTTTTGACACATTTTTGGCGCCATTCACATTTATACTGCAATCAGTGCTATAAATATGCACTAATTACTGTATAAATGTGACTGGCAGGGAAGGGTTAACACTAGGGGGTGAGGAAGGGGTTAAATGTGTACCCTAATTAGTGTTCTAACTGTGGGGGAGGGGGGGTGACTGGGGGGGTGACCGATCTATGTCTCTATGTACAAGAGACACAGATCCGTCTCCTCTCTCCCCTGACAGCACCGCTGTCTGCGAGAGCCGGGAATGAGAGATGATCTCATATGTAAACATATGAGATCATCTCTCATTGGCCGCACAGATCGCCTAGGAAACGGCCGCTCCGATTGGCCGTTCACGGCGATCTGTGACTGGCTGTGTCCAAGGGACACGGCCAGTACAGAAGTTCCCCGCCGCGCGCTCGGGAGCGCGCGCGGGGAACGTGTAAAGGAGAGGCCGTAAAAACACAGCCTGTTAGAAATTGGGAGCCGCGCTGAGGCCGTACAAAGTCGTACGGCCGTCAGCAAGTGGTTAAAGAAATTATATCTCCCAGAGAGTGAAAGTTGAAGGTCTATCCATGCTTTCAGCTAGACATGTTCAGAGTGGAAAAATGTATTTTGTTTTGATTTGTATATCTTAGTTACTAATTTAGTTTTGTTTTGGAACTCATTTAGTGTGGTTTCAGAATTCGTAAAATTTTGTTTAATTTTCATTAAATTTCCTTTCATTTATACATTTTCTAAAAAAAAAATTCTAAAGATTTGAATTCGGATTAGTGAAAAAATGATCTACCGATTTAAATTCTGTGTGAAGAATAGCTGGTTGTTAAGGAGCGGGCCCAGGAAGCTGGCCACGCGTCCTTAACAACTGATAAATCATCAGCCGTTAGCTGGCTTCCCCACTGACAACTGAATGTAAACAAAACATGCCAGAAATAGAAAATTTAGAAAAAAGTGTGATCCCCCTCAATACATACTAGGCCCTTATCCGAATATGTAGGCCAGCAGGTCAGGAAAGGGGGGGTGAGTGAGCGCCCCCCCCACTTGAACCTTACCAGGCCACATGCCCTGAACATGGGGGTGTGCTTTGGGGCAGGGGGGCCTTATCCCCACAACCACCCTGGCTGATGGTTGTGGGGGTCTACGGGTGTCATCGGGTAACTCCGCCCCTTAGCTAGTTAAGAAACGTCAGACGAAAGAGCAGGCAGTCCGTGGGAAGTGTTCAACAAGGCCAGAGGTTTTTTTCCTTTCTTTTTTTGGGTGTGACTGTGCAGTGGGCAGCGAGAGATGGATCTACATCGTTTGACTTTTTTTTTTATTTTTTAACCACTTCAGCCGTGGAAGAATTTACCCCCTTCCTGACCAGAGCATGTTTTGCGATACGACACTGCATCGCTTTAACTGACAATTGCGTGGTCATGCAACATTGCACCCAAACAAAATTGACGTCCTTTTTTCCCCACAAATAAAGATTTCTTTTGGTGGTATTTGATCACCTCTGCTGTTTTTATTTTTTGCGCTATAAACAAAAAAAGAGCAACTAATTTGAAAAAAAAAGCTATATATTAGATTTTTTACTATAATAAATATCCCTCCACGCCCTCACTACAGAAGAGGAGATCACCCGTCGCAGGATACCAACAGCATTGGAGCGGAGACCGGGAGTGGACTACCACCGCTGGATTTTTTTTTTTTAATAAAGCACTTTCTCCACAGGGTGTGTTTTTTTTTTTTTTACAATTCTTTACACTTCCTTAGTGAAATGGTAGAGGTACAATGTACCCCATTACCAATTCACATAGGGGGGTCCGGGATCTGGGGGTCACCTTTGTTAAAGGGGTCTTCCAGTATCCGATAAGACCCCAGCCCGCAGATCACCACAACCACCGGGCAAGGGTTGTGGGGATGAGGCCCTTGTCCCCATCAACATGGGGACATGGTGCTTTGAGGGGTCACAGACTCCCAAAGCATCCTCCCAATGTTGAGGGCATGTGGCCTGGTACGGTTCAGGAGGCCCTCTCTCTCATCCCCCCCTCTTTTCCTGCAGCCTGCCAGGTTGCTAGCTTCAATAAGGGGTCTGGTGTGGATTTTTGGGGGAACTCCACGAACATGTTTTTTTAAATTTGGGGTGGAGTTCCCCTTAGAATCCACACCGGACCTGAAGGGTCTGGAATGGATATTTGGGGGGAACCCCACGTATTTTTTTTTCAAATTTGATGGCGGGGTTCCCCTTAATATCCATACCAGTCCTGAAGGGCCTGGTGATTGAATTTGGGGGGACCCCATGCTTTTTTTTATTTTTTATGAATGACTTTTCTCTGAATTGCCGGGAGCCGACAATTTATTATAGCCGCGAGTGATTTTAAATGACTTTTTTTCCTTCAGAAATTACACTTTGTGCAGGGACAGTTCTAAGCACGGGAAACATGCGCTACTTTACAGGCATACTATACACTCCCCCCCCCATAGGTACGAAATTTAAAGGAATATTTCACTTTTATTGTTTCACTTTAAGCATTATTAAATTCACTGCTCACGAAAAAATTTCCTTTTTTAAAACTTTCTTTTGCATTGATACATGTCCCCTGGGGTAGGACCCAAGTCCCCAAACACTTTTTAGGACAATAACTTGCATATTAGCCTTTAACCACTTAAGGACCACCCCATGTACATATACGTCCACAATATGGCACGTACAGGCACATGGGCGTATAGGTACGTCCTCGCCTATTAGCGGGTGGGGGGTCCGATCGGGACCCCCCCCGCTACATGCGGAGGTCGGGTCCGCTCGGGGAGCGATCCGGGACCACGGCGCGGCTATTTGTTTATAGCCGCTCCGTCGCGATCGCTCCCCGGAGCTGAAGAACGAGGAGAGCCGTGTGTAAACACGGCTTCCCCGTCCTTCACTATGGCGGCGCATCGATCGCGTCATTCCCTTTATAGGGAAGACACGATCGATGACGTCATTCCTACAGCCACACCCCCAAACAGTTGTAAACACATACTAGGTGCACCCTAACTCCTACAGCGCCACCTGTGGTTAACTCCCAAACTGCAACTGTCATTTTCACAATAAAGAATGCAATTTAAATGCATTTTTTGCTGTGAAAATGACAATGGTCCCAAAAATGTGTCAAAATTGTCCGAAGTGTCCGCCATAATGTCGCAGTCACGAAAAAAATTGCTGATCGCCGCCATTAGTAGTAAAAAAAAAATAAAAAATAAAAATGCAATAAAACTATCCCCTATTTTGTAAACACTATAAATTTTGCGCAAACCAATCGATAAACGCTTATTGCGATTTTTTTTACTAAAAATAGGTAGAAGAATACGTATCGGCCTAAACTGAGGAAAAAAAATGTTTTTATATATGTTTTTGGGGGATATTTATTACAGCAAAAAGTAAAAAATATTGCTTTTTTTTCAAAATTGTCGCTCTATTTTTGTTTATAGCGCAAAAACTAAAAACCGCAGATGTGATCAAATCCCACCAAAAGAAAGCTCTATTTGTGGGAAAAAAAGGACGCCAATTTTGTTTGGGAGCCACGTCGCACGACCGCGCAATTGTCTGTTAAAGCGACGCAGTCCCGAACTGTAAAAACACCTTGGGTCTTTAGGCTGCATATTGGTCCGGGGCTTAAGTGGTTAAAATTAGCACTTTAAATTTCTCCCATAGACTTTTACAGGGTGTTCCACGGCTTTTCAAATTTGCCGCGAACACCTCAAATTGTTCGCTGTTCGAGTCGAACATGAGTTTGACTCGAACTCGAAGGTCATCCCTAATTGTCAAAGGCTTGTTGTCTCTTTTTTTCCCGGCAGCTTTCCTGTCGGGAAAACTGGGATGAAGCATACACACGACCGGTTTTCCCGGCCAAAAGCTCTCATGACAGTTTTCCCGACGGGAAAACTGGTCATGTGTACGAGGCTTTACATTGTGTCCAGTGTCATATAAGTAAGTCCTCAGTAGGGTGGGATCTCACACATTCTAGCACTGCTAGCACCTTGAGCCGGGTGAATGAGAGAAGGCCTGATATTAGCTAGACAGGAAATCACTATTTTTGAAAGAGTAACCACTTGCTGACTGTCTAACTGGGAATGATTTTGACGTTAAATACCGGGCTTATAGCTTCAGCTAGATATGCACCCGCATATGTAAATGTTGTTCAAACCACACCTGTGAGGTATCACTGCAATCTATAGAGCGAGAGCAATCATTCTAGTGCAAGAACTCCTCTTTAATTTTCAAACAAGGAACCTGTAAAAAAAATTGAAAACATAGTCTATGGAGATTTTTAAGTACTGTTGTTTATCTCCATTCCACGAGCGTGTGCAATTTTAAAAGCATTACATTTTAGGGATCTATTTACTCTGCATAACATCATATTTCACATTATACAAAACAATTGGGGCAACTACTATGTTTTTTTTTATTAATTAAAGTGTATTTTTTCCCCAAAAAAAAACATTTGAAAGGCCACTGCGCAAATACAGTGTAACATAAAATATTGCAACAGCTGCCATTTTATTTTATTTGGGGGTTCTAAGTAATGTTCTAGCAAAAAATACTGATCTTTACAAATGTCAGAAAAAGGCCTGGTCCTTAATGTTTATTAGACATCAGCTTACTATAGGCTTGATGGCCCAATGGAAGGTATGGGCCACCCTCCCATATTTCTAAACTGCCAGCAAGGTGGGTGCAATTGTGTCAGCTATAAGTATATAGAATTCAGGTTTGAACCCATGGAGGTCCGACTCCTTACCGACAGCCAGAAAAGCAATTGCTGCAGAAACCTCCTGCAGCAACATTGGTGGGCAGGTAGAGCTTCCAAGATGATGGTTGCTGTTGATAAATTTATGGGATTAGGAGCGTACAGGTTAGAGTAGATAGTTTTAAAAAAAAAATTCACTAGGAGAGGAGGTAAAATTGCTCTGAGTATCCTTCAAAATAGTGATGTGAGAGTTGGCTAATAATGGCCCCTCACAGTCTTGCCAGCAATTTTGCCTGCCTTATTACCAAATTTGTGATATTGAAAATCTATGAATGAATGTTTGATACATCCTTGGTTCTCTGCCTAATAATCAAAATGGCATTTAACCTCATGCTAGAGTTTTCTATACTCTGGGGAATTTGCTGAATGAAAAGAGCTTGGGCCAACCGTAGGCATTCACTGGCTTCTTTATAATGCTGTAAGGCATTTTTCTTATAAGAAGAAGGATACAAGATAATCCCCCAAACGAACACTTTGGCGGCTTCCCAGCAGAGGTTGGGATTATCTTTATGGGAGGCATTAGCGGTCTCATACTGTGACCAGGCTTCTTAAATAGTGCTTTGTAAATTGTCATTGTGTGCTAGAAAAGTGGAAAACCTCTAAAGTCTGGTAGAACCTTGAACAAAGAAATCAGCTAATTGTATTGACACAGGACTACAATCTGAGATTGCCATTTTGTGTAGGCTTGTATCTTGAGCAAACTGCATCAAAGACATGGTGCAAAATAAATGGTCTGGCCTGGCAAGGGTGTAATGTGGGGGTGAGTAATATGTATACTCTCTGTCTTCTGGGTGTTGCAGTCTACAGACATCCACAAGGTTTATGGCCTCAACAAATTGGGTTAATGGCATAGGGGGCTGGGGTGAGTAGCCACTGTAGGTTTGGTATGGACCGACCTATTCTCAGTGGTGCACATTACTGAGTTAAAGTCACCTCCCGCTAAGCATGCTAAATTCAGAGTATGTTTTAAGCAAGTGCAGACCATGTGAAAAAAGTGTTTGGAGAGAGATTTTGGAGCATAAATATTGGTGATTAGATGGTCCTCCTGAGTGGGGAAATGTAGGTGAATTGTGGCAATGCATCCAGTATTGTCATGTTCATCAGAGATCAAGTCACATACCAAATTTTTGTTAAGCAGTATAAAAAACCCTGCTTTCCGGTTAACTGAAGCCAATTCCCATATCCTCCCAACCCGCAATTTCTGCATACAGTGGACGTATTCTGCTGGCAGATGGGTCTCTTGCAGTAGGGCTATGTGTGCTTTTAGGTGTTTCAGGTGCTGAAGCACCTTCATCCTTTTTGGCCAGGGAACGTAAGCCCTTAATGTTCCATAAAATGACTTACACTTGCATGTGAGATATGATGGTGTACTGCTGGATAGGGCATTAAATCAGAGATCTGGAGTATCTACTTTGTTTTTCTGCAAGGTCAGGTGGGTTACTCAGATGTTGTAGAGGTTTAGGGAAGGCTCTGAAGATCATCATATGCAAAGGCATAGCTAGAAAGTATCCAAAAACGCATAGTACTGCTTCAGGAGGAGTGGCAGCAGGGGTGCTTGGAGAGTTACCGTGGTCTAGAATGCCCATAATTATTAAAATAATGAGGCTGTTTGAAGGGGGGTGTCCTTCCAAGAACTGTGCTGTACCCTGGGACCTGTGAAATGTTGTTCCCGAGTTAAAACTGCATACTGTGGTGTGGCTGGTAGAGAATATTGAAAAGTATCTTTTTCTTCAGAGGTTTTAAAAGAGAGAGAGTCTCACTTTGGAGCTTGTAAATGAATAAATGGATAAATGGCTGGGTAAGCCAAGGTGAATTTAGCTACCCGCAAATTTGTTGGAAGGATTTGCCTCTTCTGGACAGTACAACAGAGTAGTCTGCAAAAAGCAACAATGTATACCCATCAAGCTGAAGAGAGTGTGCATTTCTAAATGATTACAAAATTGCCAGTCTGTCCACATAGTTCAGGTGTTATAAATCACTGGTCTAGGTGTTTTACGATCATTGGAGGGAAAATGGTATGCCTGTACCACTACACATTTATCCGTGAGTCCCAGTCCTACAGCCTGTGCTATTTTGGCATATGAGTCCTCTCCTTCACGGACTGCCTGCTCAGGGGGTGGGCTCCGGCTCCAGTTTGCTCTGTGCCCATCCCGCCGGTCATGTTAGAGTCTGAGGCAGCAGGAAGAGAGGGAGCTGTGCAGGGGTTGAGAGAGAGATTGAGAGCAGAAACCGCTCCATACAGCAGTAAGCAGTGTCAGAAGCAAGAGGATATACAGATCATCAAGCTGTATCAGTGTTTTAAATGCCGCTAAATGTAAAACTCAGCCAGAGCCGCTGATTCTAACTGTTTCAAACGTGGTGCTGGATCCGGAAGACCTGCAAATCTTTTTCAAATATCATTAAGGCCATACAAGCACAATAAACAAAACATAGTCCCCCTTTACTAGTTGTCCACAGTTTAGCAATAACCTCAAAATATAAGTTCAGATTTTTCAGAATTTATTGAGAGTGTGGCCAAAGTAGACATTGTTCCTCAACAATGTTTTGCAGGGAACACTGATACATCAGGAGGAATACAGAAGCACTTTTAAGCCCAGGTTCACACTGGGCTGCGGGAGTGAAGCCGTGCAAGTTCAGCTGAACTTGCACGATTTCACTCCCGCTGGCAGTCCCGATTTCGGCCGCGATTTCAGAGACATCTGTGCAGGTTTCTGCACAGATGTTAATGTAAATCGAGGCCCGAAATTGGAAAAAGTAGTACAGGAACTACTTTTTGAAATTGGTGCAGCGCCGCAGATGTGGCGTCGCACCGATTAGGACGGTGCCATTGCTGACAATTGGCGGCAAATGCTGCCGATTTGAGATGCGATTTGACATCTCAAATCGCATCTCAAATCGTACCAAATCATACCCAGTGTGAACCAGGCCTTACAAACTGAAATGAACAATAAAACACAATTACAATACAAAATTATGAAACAACTTTTCACCATTAGTAATAGTTTAACCAGGGCTTAAAATTTCAAGACCTGAACTACTAGCCAGGCCTTAAGGGTTACTCACCACCAGTTGCTCCACCCAACCCCTACCCTAATTCCGCCCCTAAACACCCCCTCATAAATTATCTCATGAAATTACACTTAAATGTTTTATGCAGAAATAAGTTACAAATATAAATATTAACAACTTTATCAGTGCCCATTAGTGCAGCCTCACCTGTACCCATCAATACAGCCTCACCTGTGCTCATCAATACAACCTCATCATTGCCCATCAATGCAACCTCACCTGTGCCCATCAATGCAGCCTCACCTGTGCTCATCAATGCAGCCTCACCTGTGCCCAACAATGTAGCCTCACCTGTACTTATCAATGTAGCCTCACCTGTGCCCAACAATGCAGCCTCACCGTTGCTCATCAATGCAGCACACTCTTGGGCCATGGCTTCTCTGCAGCCATGTGGTGGGCAGCGAGGGAGAGCCAGAGAGCAATCAGGCAGCACGAGAGAGCCGGGCAGGTGAGAGAGCAGAGAGATTACATCATCTCTCACTGCCCTCCCTGCACCACCACTGTTCCACCCTCACTGTGCAGCTGCGGGCAGTGGAGAAATTACAATATCTCTCACTGCCCAATGGCTCTGGTGACCCTGAGGTAAAGAGGGGCTTTCTGGGGACCCTGATGTAAGTGGGGGGCTCTCTGGGAACCCTGATGTAAAGGGGAGGCTCTCTGGGGACCCTGATGTCAGGGGGGCTCTCTGTGGGCCCTGATGTAAGGGGAGGCTCTCTGATGACCCTGATGCAAGACTGAGGCTCTTTGGGCACTCTGGTGTAAAGGGGGGGGGCTCTCTGGGGACCCTGATGCAAGGCTGATGCTTTCTGGGGACTATGATATAAGGGGTGGCTCTCTAGAGACTCTGATGTAAGGCGGAGGCTATTTTGCACAATTGCATATAGTTTATATACTGTTGTGTGTGTGTTCGCAAAATTAAAGTGGACCGGTCTGGATGAAGTTCAGGGACACATTTTTGTCTCAGTCCAGCCCTGCCTACAGCAAATCATCACTTTCTAAATTAAGGTCTGATTGTCCTACTAAAAATGTTTTATTATCTGTAGTGTTAAAAAATGGTTCTTATGCCTCATTAAACTGTCCATATTTGACTAAGAAAACACAAAGGCATTTACATAACTAGGAAACCTCTGAAACATCACCATACGCCTATTTATTTTTCCAACTTTGTAAAGTCTCTGCAGATTAACAGACATCTGCTTTAACTGAATTGTGTTATTACTGCCGAAGCTACCATTTTTTCAAATCTTTTCATATACCGGTATGTTGATATTCATTAGTTGAATTGTGAAGTAATAATGTAATTATCATTATTTGTTTGCTCATGAAGCAGATGGTTCATAGCAGTATATAAAACTGGTCAGCATAAATGGCTGTAAACTTAAAAATATAATGTGCTTATAACAGTTCAGTATTTAAACCAGATGATCTAGCAGCTGATTAGAGCATATTCTTGCCAGATTACAGATCTGCTTAAACATGATAACATTATTATATGATAGCATAATGTCATAATTATATGTAATATATATTAATGTAAGAGTAAAACTAAACTGTGGATAAATATAAAAAAAACTAAACTAATGCAGATCTGAATTTAATAATACATAATTAAATAACATCATTAACCACTTAAATAATATTATTAACCACTTCATCTCCAGAAGGTTTTACCCCCTTCATGATCAAAGCACCCCCTTGCTATTCAGCGCTGCACTATTTTAACAATTGACAATTGCTTGGTCAAGCAACACTATACACAAGTTAACCACTTAAGACCCGGACCAATATGCAGGTAAAGGACCTGGCCCCTTTTTGCGATTCGGCACTGCGTCGCTTTAACTGACAATTGCGTGTTCGTGCGATGTGGCTCCCAAACAAAATTGGTGTCTTTTTTTTACACAAATAGAGATTTTTTTGGTGGTATTTGATCACCTCTGCGGTTTTAATTTTCTGCGCTATAAACAAAAATAGATCGACAATTTTGAAAAAAAATCTATATTTTTTACTTTTTGCTATAATAAATATCCCCCAAAAATATATAAAAAAATGTTTTTTTTCCTCAGTTTAGGCCGATACGTATTCCTCTTCTTATTTTTGGTAAAAAAAAAAATCGCAATAAGCGTTTATTGATTGGTTTGCGCAAAAGTTATGGGGCTAGATTCAGGTAGAAGTTACGGCGGCGTATCTCCAGATACGCTGCCGTAATTTCAAATCTGCGCCGTCGTATCTTTACGTCGATTCTCAAAGGCAGATGCGTTCAAAAAATAGGCTTCCTCCGCCGGCGTAACTTGAATACGGCGGCGTATAATTGTGTGCAATTTTACGCTGGCCGCTAGGGGCGCTTCCGTCGTTTTCGGCGTAGAATATGCAAATGACCTAGATACGCCGATTCACAAACGTACGTACGCCCGGCGCAATTTAGTTACGTTGTTTACGTTAGGCTTTTTCGGCGTAACCTTATGCCTGCTATTAGGATGCAAAGCCAATGTTAAGTATGGACGTCGTTCCCGCTTCGAAATGTAAATTTTTTACATCGTTTGCGTAAGTCATTCGCGAATAGGGCTGGACGGAATTTACGTTCACGTCGAAAGCAATGACGATTTGCGGCGGAATTTTGAGCATTCGCACTGGGATTCTTTCACGAACGGCGCATGCGCCGTTCGTAAAAAATTTAAAATATGCGGGGTCACCATTAATTTATATAAAACACACCCCCTCATCATCATTTGAATTAGCCACGCTTACGCCGGCCCCATTTACACTATGCCCCCGTAAGTTAGGAGGCAAGTGCTTTGTGAATACATCACTTGCCTCTATAACTTACGGCGGCGCATCGTAAATACGATACGCTGCGCCGCCGTAAGAATGGGCGCAGCTACCTGAATCTAGCCCATAGCGTCTACAAAATAGGGGATAGTTTTATGGCACTTTTATAAATAATTTTTTTTTTACTAGTAATGGCGGTGATTAGCGTTTTTTTTCATGACTGCGACATTATGGCGGGCACATTGGACACTTTTGACACATTTTTGGGACCATTGTCATTTTCACAGTGCTATAAAAATGCAATGATTACTGTAAAAATGACAATGGCAGTGAAGGGGTTAACCACTAGGGGGCGCTAAGGGATTAAGTGTGCCCTAAGGGAGTGATTCTTACTGTAGGGGGCGTGGCTGGACGTGTGATATCACTGATCGTCATTCCCTATATCAGGGAACAGACGATCAGTGACACTGCCACAGAGAAGAACGGGGAAGGTGTGTTTACACTCACCTCTCCCCATTTTTCAGCTCCTGTGACCGATCACGGGACACCGGCAGCGATCGGCTCGTGGGTCCCGTGGGCGCCGTCGGCGCGTGCGACCCACGGCTGGGCTCTTAAAGGCGATTTACCTGTACGTGCCTTTGCCCAGCCGTGCCATTCTGCCGACGTATATCGGAGTTAGGCGGTCCTTAAGTGGTTAAAGGGATTGTAAAGGTACAATTTTTTTTTTTTCCTAAATAGCTTCCTTTACCTTAGTGCAGTCCTCCTTCACTTACCTCATCCTTCGATTTTGCTTTTAAATATCCTTATTTCTTCTGAGGAGAGGTCATATTTCAAGTTGGTATTTTCGGAAGCACATCAGTGTAGGACCAATAAGTGGGCAATCCCTAAGAAAGGAGGGGAGCTGGCACGTTGACAACCAAGGGATAGATTTTAAGGAGAGAGTCAAAAATTAGTCCTTTATGTTTCCCCAGCCCTTGACCCTGCTGTGAACATTCCAGTCCACTATCCATGTGAGATGGCAAGCCTCTAATAAATGCATATATCTGGGCAACCTATTCCTACTTTTTAGGGAGGGTGGGTCATAGCTGTCTGGGTCATTTATGTTGCCATAGGAATGTTACAACAGTTTTTTGTAGGATCTAAAGAATGAAGGAGACGTATTGGGATTGCCTGCAGGAGGTAGAGGAGGAGGGGTAGAACATTCCTCTTTAGAAATACTGTACAACTCTGGCAAACCATGAGAAGAAAGGTTTCTCCCATCTACAAAGGTCTTCCATCGCAGGTAAGAAATTTTCTGAAATAAAGATCACACAGATGAATAGGGAGATGGATGCCCAGGTAGGTAATAACATCTTGCTTCCAGGAAAAAGGAAAGTTTATCTGCATTGTGTGACAATAGAGATGGGCAAAGTGACATTAAGAGCGTGGGATTTACTGAAGTTAATTAAAAAATTTGAGAGGTAGTTAAATAATTTGAAGTCTTTCAGTAAATTACAGAGTGTGGTATGGCAGTTTGTGAGGAATAGTAAATCATCTTTGGCAAATGCTGCTATTTTGTAGGTGCGATTCATGATTGTATATCATTGTTTGCTCAATGTTTGCACAAATAGCAACGGCGACAGCGGGCAGCCTTATTTTGTGCCATTGTGAATAGAGAAGGCATTTGACAGGTGGACATTGACTAGAACACATGAATTTGGTTTTGCTGATAGGGCCATGATGAACTTGAATGGGCGGCCTTGAATGCAGAGTCTTCGTAGAACAGCCACCAGGTCCCAAGCTAACCTGTCAAATGCCTTTTTCACATCTAATGGTATAAAGAATCCCTGTCATTTCGAGGTAGGGAGCCAATGGTTAAGGTTGAGGGCTTTAGTGGTATTGTCCCTACTCGATCTTTGGCGACGAGAGAGTGGAGCAACGGGAGCAGGCGATTGGCTAAAAGTGAAATTGGTCGATAATTTGTTAATAATGTCGGATCTTTTACATCTTTAGGGAAAACCGCAATGTGGACTTCTAGAAGGTCATGCATTGGGGCAGTGGCAGAGATGGAGTTGAATGCTCGAAGGAAGAGGCTTCATTCTCTCATGTAGGATCATCTAAAAACATATTATAATAAGTGGCTGTGAACCCATCAGGCCCCCAGGCTTTTACCCGTTTTCAGTTGTTTGACATCAATTTTTTACAACCCTGTAATTTACCTCTCTATAGCTCTGAACTGGAATAGTTATATTTCCTCTGTCTGACTAAATGTAAAAAGTGCAATTGAAGTCATCTAATATACCAATGGCCCAAATGCCAGCAAACTAGCATGGCAATAAAGATTTTTTTTTAAAGAACTGTAGGACAAGAAGGCGTGTGCCACCTGGGAATGAGACATTGATACAACCCTCTCTCCCAAAAACTGGAACCACGGGCCAAATTCTCAAAAGAGATACGCAGACTTAACTGCTGTTCAGCCTGCGTATCTCTGTGCCTAACTTTGGAAACAATTCTCAAAAGGCTTTTTCCAAAGTTAGGCAGAAAATCTGACATGTGTAAGACACTTACACGGTCAGATTTTAGGATGCAGTACCGCATCCGCCACTGGGGGCATTTCTCATTGAAATCCAGCTTTGCGTATGCAAATGAGGACTTAAGTAGATTTTCAAAGCATTTCAGCACTTTGATTTCTGCCTAAGTTCCGAATTTGCCGGCGCAAAATTAGGGCTGGTTTTACAATGTGGAAAGTTAGCCAAACCTTGTAAAGGCCCATTCCAGCGACGGCATTTGGTATACATTCCTGAGGGAGAACTCCACGGCAATTTTGAAATTCAAAACCGGCATGGGTTCCCCCCCAGGAGCATACCAGGCCCTTAGGTCTGGTATGGGTTGTAAGGAGACCCCCCCACGCCGAAAAATTGACGTAGGGGGTCCCCCTACAATCCATACCAGACCCGTATCCAAAGCACGCTACCCGGCCGGCCAGGAAGGGAGTGGGGACGAGCGAGCGTCCCCCCCCCTCCTGAGCCGTGCCAGGCCGCATGCCCTCAACATGGGGGGGTTGGGTGCTCTGGGGCAGGGGGGCGCACTGCGGGCCCCCCCACCCCAGAGCACCCTGTCCCCATGTTGATGAGGACAGGACCTCTTCCCGACAAACCTTGCCATTGGTTGTCGGGGTCTGCGGGCGGAGGCTTATCGGAATCTGGGAGTCCCCTTTAATAAGGGGGCCCCCAGATACCGGCCCCCCACCCTAAGTGAATGGATATGGGGTACATCGTACCCCTATCCATTCACCTGTAGGCAAAAAGTAAAATGTAGTAAACACACAACACAAGGCTTTTTAAAATATTTTATTATTCTGCTCCGGAGGCCCCCCCTGTCTTCGTTATTAGCTCAATTACCAGGGGGGGCTTCTTCTTCCGCTCTCCGGGGGTCTTCTCCGCTCTCCGGGGGTCTTCTCCGCTCTCCGGGGGGCTTCTCCGGACTCCGGGGGGCTTCTTCCATCTTCTCCCCTCTTCCGCTCTTGACTCGGCGAACCCCGGTTCTTCTGCAGCTCTCCGGTGCCTTCTTCTTCAGCGCTGGCTGCCTGCTATGTTTGTGTGTTAGCTCGATTTCAAACAGGCAGCCGGCGCGGTCTTCTGTGACGCCAGGGTCTTCTGGTCTTCTGTTCTTCCGATGTTGCCTCGTCGCCTGTTGTCGCTGTAATGATGGAAGCGCGCCTTGCATCACATTTATATAGGCATCACCGTCCCATCATGCTCCGGTAGGTACCCACGTGGTGGGTGCACGTGGGTAGGCACCCACCACGTGGGTACCTGCCGGAGCATGATGGGACGGTGATGCCTATATAAATGTGATGCAAGGCGCGCTTCCATCATTACAGCGACAACAGGCGACGAGGCAACATCGGAAGAACAGAAGACCAGAAGACCCTGGCGTCACAGAAGACCGCGCCGGCTGCCTGTTTGAAATCGAGCTAACACACAAACATAGCAGGCAGCCAGCGCTGAAGAAGAAGGCACCGGAGAGCTGCAGAAGAACCGGGGTTCGCCGAGTCAAGAGCGGAAGAGGGGAGAAGATGGAAGAAGCCCCCCGGAGTCCGGAGAAGCCCCCCCGGAGAGCGGAGAAGACCCCCGGAGAGCGGAGAAGACCCCCGGAGAGCGGAAGAAGAAGCCCCCCCTGGTAATTGAGCTAATAACGAAGACAGGGGGGGCCTCCGGAGCAGAATAATAAAATATTTTAAAAAGCCTTGTGTTGTGTGTTTACTACATTTTACTTTTTGCCTACAGGTGAATGGATAGGGGTACGATGTACCCCATATCCATTCACTTAGGGTGGGGGGCCGGTATCTGGGGGCCCCCTTATTAAAGGGGACTCCCAGATTCCGATAAGCCTCCGCCCGCAGACCCCGACAACCAATGGCAAGGGTTGTCGGGAAGAGGTCCTGTCCTCATCAACATGGGGACAGGGTGCTCTGGGGTGGGGGGGCCCGCAGTGAGCCCCCCTGCCCCAGAGCACCCAACCCCCCCATGTTGAGGGCATGCGGCCTGGCACGGCTCAGGAGGGGGGGGGCGCTCGCTCGTCCCCACTCCCTTCCTGGCCGGCCGGGTAGCGTGCTTTGGATACGGGTCTGGTATGGATTGTAGGGGGACCCCCTACGTCAATTTTTCGGCGTGGGGGGGTCTCCTTACAACCCATACCAGACCTAAGGGCCTGGTATGCTCCTGGGGGGGAACCCATGCCGGTTTTTTCTTTGAAAATTGGCATGGAGTTCTCCCTCTCAGGAATGCATGCTGAGCGACGCTGTCATTTTTTTTTATAATTAATTGTTTTCCCGGCGCGTCTTTTTTTTTCACCCGTCGCAACTTTAGTGTCCCGTCGAAATTCTCAAAGCCGACCGGCGTTAATTACGTTCGCGCGCTGCACGTCGGGAAAATGACGTCACACGCATGCGCAGTACGGCCGGCGCGGGAGCGCGCCTCATTTAAATTTAAAACGCCCCCAGGAGAGGAGGACCGCCTTACGACGGCGGCACTTAAGTTACACAGCGTGTAATTTCTACCTAAGTGCTTTGACGATCAGGCACTTAGGTAGAAATTTTAAGTCAGTGTAACTTAACTGCTGAAATTTAAGTTACGCACAGTTTTTGAGAATTTGGCCCCACATTCTTACTCATACGCATAAAGGTTCTGTTAATATAACACAGGAAAATGTATATAAACCAACCTATATTGAGATGGTACCGGACACCTACTCTCCTACACAAAATAAACCCAAACCTTTCCAAACATTGCTATAGGTGCCAACAAGATGATGACTACAACCCTTTTGTTCAGGAGTACATTCTGTGGTTTACCATGTGATGGCCTATACCTAAAATTACGCACCTGCATAATTTCTTCTTCACCATAAGTCCCTTCCTCGTAGAGCCTATCATAAATCGCTCACCATGCACATGATGAATGCAGCAACATTGTGCATACAGATTCATTGGAACAGGACTCACACTCTCTCACTCTCAGATTGATTCACAGGCCTGCAAAAAATTGCTGACATGGAAGAACTCGTCAGCCTGGCAAAATAATTCCCCTCTAAATTCACAGCCACTTGGGCCTGCTAGTTCCAATACCACACCACTAACCATTACCAAAGCCTTGCTGACTCCCAGGTTTAACCTTCCAATAAGTAAATGATCACCACAATGGATTCTATATCTGCCTCCCTTTCTTTCCCCTGGGTTGATTCTGCAAAAGATCTGATATATGATCCATATGTAATACCCATCTAAAGAGGGTGTGGGGAACGGAGGGGGCCTACCCACCGGGAAGGTCTTGCGATGGTCTGTCTTTCCTCTATTTCCTATGTCCCTCACCCCCTATCCCTTTCATGCCCTTCTATTACTTCCTATTAACCCAAGACTCCACCCCCCCTCCCCAGTGTGTTTTTTTTTCTTCTGCTTCGCCTTCAACCTAAATTGTAGTCAATCCAGATCTAGCTAGGAGGGTTCCATTGGCCATTGGCCATTGTATTTTGTCTCCTTTTTTCACTCTTCGTATCCTTTACAAACCCTCCTACCTTAACTAAACATGTTCAGCACTTATCTTCAGATTCCTTTTTACTTATCCACTCCCAGTTATTTGATGTTCATTGATGTTCATTGTCAGATGATTGACAATTGATGGCCCCTGAACGGGCATTTTGATTTACCAGTGTTACCCCTAATACTGTTCCGTATAACACATTTATTTTATAATCACAGTGGAACCTCGGATTATGAGCATAATCCATTCCAGGAGAATGCTCATAATCCAAAGTACTCGCATTTGAAAGCACATTTCCCCATTGACTTCAATGGCATGCAATAATGCATGCGGCCAGGGATGGAGGGGACCCGAGAGCCTCGGAAACGGCCGGAAAGGCCCGAGCTCGGCTGACCTCAGGAAACCTCAGAAAGGCTTGGGAACTGAATATTTCTGTGTCTTTCCGAGTCTTTCCGAGCATTTCCCAATTGCGCAGATCGGCCGTTCGACTCCGGCGCCCTTCCACCTCAGGCCAAACTCGGTACTGCACACCGCTTTGGCCTAAATCCTGCTCGTGTTGCGAGACAACACTGGCAAACCGAGTTAAGATTTTTAAATACAGTATTCGTATTGCGATACACTCATTAATCACATTTCTCGCAATCCGAGGTTCCACTGTACCTAGCTGACATATTCTTATATTGTATGTTCCAAAAAAAAAATTCAAGAACTTTTATTTGGAAAAAAATACTTTTTTTTTTTTTTTTTTATTCAATTGCTCATTATCAGAAAAAAGTGTAACTTTGCATTGCTTTAACCACTTGAGTATTAACCTGTATATTCACCTTCATTTCCATTTACATCTTTCTTTTGGTGGTATTTCATATCCACTTAAAAAAAAAAATTACTAAATAAAGCAGAAAAAGTATTTTATTTTCTGTTACAAAACATATATATAACTCCAGGGTGATCTCACTTTAAGCCACTTTTTTGGATGGAAATTAAAAAAACATGATGATATTGTCTTGGTTATAACGTGGAGCTTAGTAACAGGGAACTAGATTATAGACATGTGCACAACAAAAAATTTCGTATTTTTTTGTTCCGTTTTGTCTCGTTCCGTAGATTCATAAAGATTCGTAATTTCGTAAGACTCAAGTTTTCCTATTCGGACCCGTTCGTATTTCGTAAGACGCAAGTTTTCCTATTCGAACCTGTTCGTATTTTCGTAACAGTTTTATTTTTGTTCATACTGAATGATTCGTAATTCTGTCTAATTTATTTTAGTTTATTCAAAATTCGTAATTTTGTTAGATAATAATTTTAGTTTAATGGATTCGTAATTTTGTACTTTCGTAAATACATAGCAACACGCGGCTAATCCATATTAAGATATACTTTCTCTTAAGCCCCGTACACACGGACGGACTTTTTGCCAACAAACGTCAAAATTAGCGTTTTGCAAAAAAATCCGACCGTGTGTACGCTCTATCAGACAAACTTTTTCGGTTTCAAAAGTCTGGCCAACTCCCTTCAGACAAAAATCCACGGAAAAGTTTGTTTGAAGTCCGATCGTGTATAAGAGGCTTTACACTGTACAATGTGACTCAGCACAAAAGAGATAAGCTGATTGGCTAAGATATTAAGTAATCACTCACTAACTACACTGCCCAGTGCCCATTCGAAAGAACGATTCAAGTACACAAATTTACGAACAGACAAAGAAACGGATTTACAAAACACACAAATGAAAATACGAACATACGTACACAAAGGAAATTTTCCCCAGAGCTTATTGAATGTGCTGGGTGAAACTTCACTTTGCCAAGTATACCCACAAAAATGTTGCTTGGATGATGGAAGTCAGTAGTTCTTTATCTTATTCACTAAGCTCTGGGGCAAATCCCCTTGCATAGTTCAATTGCACTTGCAAAGTGAACAACCTATTCGGCTTTAGTAAATCAATCCCAGAGTGTGGGATAGCAATGGCCTGGGCTCAGAAGAAGTGTGTGTAATAATATTGCCTATCAGACTGGACATGTAATAAGTCTTTGTATTGAAAGTGAATATTGCAGTAAAAAATGGTTTTGTATGTTTTATCATTTAATGGCTTCATTATTTACTTGTTATTTTTAGCTGGATTGAAGTACTTTAAATAAAGTAGGATTACATGTTAATGCATTATCTTTACATATTAGATATACATATTTACAAGTGAGTGGATAGTAAAAACATATTTTATTTTACTTAAGAAAATCAAAGTGAAATGATACGTTTCCAATTTATACAGTTCTCTGTGAATACACTCTTTTATGGCAGTTGGCAAAAATCAAGTTGTTACATTAGCTGCAGGGGACTCTACAGGCTTATCCCAATTTCCTGAAGAAAGAAGTCTGCTCCTTGCATTAAGACATATGGAGAAACAGATAAATGCCACAGCCTCTTAAGTAAAATATTTTTCTGTTTGGCTATGCCAAAGACCGGTACATCTGTTCTATCAAATGTAGTTTCTTCTCTACATTAGCTGTACATTTACTCTTAGAATAATCTTTATGACTGGACATCAGTTCTTGTATACTTTTACCATGTTGAGATGAATTTTAGTAAATGTCAAGGCTGTGGTGTCACTGTCAGATATAAAATATATAAAATATAAAAAAGGAATTTACTTTACGCTTTTAAGTTGTGATCTATAGTTTTATAACAATTGCATTTATTTTTCTCCCCTATTTTACAATATACAGACATTAAAATTCACTAGTAGCCAAGGGTAATAAAAATAAATACAGTTCTTGTCTCAATTACAATTTAAGAATGTTTTGTGCATTTATATGTTTTCGAATACAGCTAACTTATGCTGCACTAAAAGCAAATGGTTTCTTATTGCTATGTTGTAAAAATAATTGATTGCACCTAGGAAATCAAAATGAAATTGTAAAACAGACTATGTTTGCGCAGAAAATAATTTACTTGCTTATTACTGTGCATGGTTGTGCATGGTTACACATTTTTATGTCCGTTTAGGTGGCATAACCAATTAAAACCCAATCGTTCATAGACAGGGTAGATGATTTTGCTCTAACTCTTTCAGTACCCATTGTTGTATTTAGGCTTACCTTGGCCAACTCTGAAATGAGATGGATACTTTTTTACTTCTGCTATGTCTTAATATATATATATATATATATATATATATATATATATATATATATATATATATATATATATATATATATATATATATATATATATATATATATATATTAAGACATAGCAGAAGCATATATATATATATATATATATATATATATATATATATATATATATATATATTACAACCACCAAAGCATTACAGAAAGTAAGCAAGGACATTGCACAGGTTGTTTTAGGACCTCAGCTTGATATTGTCACGTAGTATAAATGCACAGTCCCTTCACACCATTCACCCTAGTTGACACAGTGAAACTGTAATGTTCAGTCACCATTAAAGCACTCACACTTCCAAAAAAAGCATTTACTGGAGGTGCACAGGAAGATAAAACATGAATAAAGTAAAGTGAATACTGTTCTTTAAATAAATAGTCCTGTTGTAGTTGTGTGCTGTACTATGAAACAAAATATTATTTTGTGTGTGTATAGTTCTACTTTGCAGGTTACAGTATGTATTTTATTTTATTTCTTAACACTGAAAAAAAAAATACAAGCGTTTAACACCAACAGTTTGGTTGCCTAGTAAAACAATAAAAATAGGGTGGCTGGAAATCTTGTGATTGGGTTAGCTGGGAGTTATTGGAATGTCAGATCTACAGAAAGCCCCTGGCATTTTTGTAACACCGAGCAAAAGATAATTTAACAAATGGCAGTTTTGCTACCAATTGCAAACACATTCTGGTCTGAAATAGTAAACTAAAGTGAGCATGTGCAATAAGTGCAGATATACAGTATATACACCAATATACCAAGTACGCCAATAACCAATTTAACAGAAATGCAGCATTAACTCTGCATTTTTTTAATATTTGCATACTGGTCTGAAGTCTATACCATTGCAAATGCACATGCAACGTGACTAGTGAGAGCTTAGGTGTGCACAGTCTATTGCATTAGGGTGTGCACCCCAAAGCTCAAAAACAGAGCAACAGAGGTAGCGGCTAAGGGTATGCACATGCCACTGCTGTGATGCTATGCCATGGCAGAAATCATTGAGATAAAAGCAATATTTTTTAGATTTTAGATTTTTTTCCCTTTTGTTTAGGTTTTTTCAGTTTTTGTATTATTTATTTATTTTTACATTTTTAAGTGCCCAATTGGGGGGCTCTGGTGAAATATCAGGGGTCTAAACAAACCTCTGATGTCCCACACTTAAGACTGAACCTCAGCTGCACATATGAATGAACAGAAAACTCGTGACCGATGAGACACAAGATGGCAAGAACTTGATTTTGCTGAGAGTTAGGTGCCAGGGCAGAAGTAGGTTGCTCCAGATGTGTTAGCCTGGGTCCATGGCCTTGGCCATATTTGGGCAGTGATGTCACCACTCTCCCTGCCCCTTCCCTTATACAGTGCCTGGAAAAATACAACTAATTTTGTCCTGGCCTTCTGCCACTATGCATGTAGCAGAATATCAAAATAATGACATGCCAAAATCAGAATATGGAAAAAAAAAACAGGAAGAAAGTGCTTGTATTAACTTTTGCATGTAACATTTACATGAGGGAATATAGCAATAGGTATAGTGATGGAAGTGTTATAAGGGCATTAATCAAGATGCAAGCAGTCAGAGGAACAGTAATGCCGCGTACACACGAACGGAATTTCCGACGGAAAAGGTCAGACGGAAGCTTTTCATCGGATATTCTGTCCATGTGTATGCCCCATCGGATTTTGGATAGAGAACATGTTCTCAATTTTTTCTGATAGAAAAACATTTCTATCAGAATTTTCATGCTCGGAAGCAGTAAACGTAATTTTTCTTGGCTCGTCGTAGTGTTGTACGTCACCACGTTCTTGACGGTCAGAATTTGGTGTGACCGTGTTCATGCAAGACAGCTTGAGCGGATTTCTGTCGGAACAGGGACAGGGCATAACACCTCAGGTTATGGTTGCAAAAATATGTATTGTACATTTGTACTGTGAAATAGGAGCACTAACAAAATTTGGTTGGTATATAACAATCCCAAACAACAATAAAATATAAGTGCTAACAATCATAAACTACTATGATTTGAGCACATATAGTATAGCATAACTTGCGGCCATATTATAAGTGAAAAAAACTTAAATAACACAATTTATGTGCAAATATTAGTGACAATGACAGTGCCATATAACACTAAAAATAAGCAGCCATGAGCCATGAGCAGTACCACAGGTAATGCTTCAAAATATTGAGTATCCATGACAGGTGTCCCCTAGTACAGAAAAACGATTTGCCAAAACCACAGGATCTCTAAATTAAAAGAACGTCTTGCTGACACACACAGCCTAGATAACCTATAGTATCCAGCAACACCAGCTTGAGCTCACAACACATGACATGGAAGAGGAACACAAGAAAGAAAACTGTGCTGTGGATTTTGCACACTGCAAGCTTTTTCTATGAGTAACATGTGGCTTGTCTGCGCAAAATAGATTACAACTAAAGGTTTATTTCCTTAAAGGGGTTGTAAAGGTAGCTTCCTTTACCTTAGTGTAGTCCTCCTTCACTTCCCTCATCCTTTGATTTTGCTTTTAAATGTCCTTATTTCTTCTGAGAAATGCTCACTTACTGTTCTTCTGTCTGTAACTCACCACCGTAATGCGAGGCTTTCTTCCTGGTGTGGAGAAAGCCTCTTGAAGGGGGCGAGCAGGAGAGTCAGGACGCCCACTAACATACAGCTCCTTTCTCTATCTGCAAAGTAGAGAGTGTCCTGACTTGCCTGCTTGCCCCCTCCCCCTCAAGAGTCTTTCTCCACACCAGGAAGAAAGCCTTGCATTACGGTGGTGAGTTACAGACAGAAGAACAGGAAGTGAGGATTTCTCTGAAGAAATAAGGACATTTAAAAGCAAAACCGAAGGATGAGGTAAGTGAAGGAGGATTGCACTAAGGTAAAGGAGGCTATTTAGGGAAAAAATGTTTCCTTTAAAACCCCTTTAAATTTCACAGGGAATGTTGAGTACTGCATGATTTACTAGTAGATCAAGTAATACAGTAAAACCACAAAGACATGTTGCATTGTGTAAACCACAGCATATTTAGTCTAGTAGATATACTCCTAACATAAACTTACACACTAAGGCCCAGATCCACAAAGAAGTTATGCTGGCGTATCTATTGATACGCCGTGTAACTTCTAGGATGCTCCGGCGTATGTTTGTTTTGTATCCACAAAACAAGGTACGCCTGAAGCTGGGCTAGATCCGACTGACGTACGTCTTAGTACGCCGTCGGATCTAAGGTGCATATTTACACTGGCCGTTAGATGGCGTTTCCGTGTCGAGTATGCAATTTAGCTAGATACGCCAATCCACAAACGTACGTCCCCCCAGCGCATTTTTTTTACGTCGTTTACGTAAGGCTTTTTTCGGCGTAACGTTACCCCTGCTCTATGAGGCGTACGCAATGTTAAGTTTGGACGTCGGGCCAGCGTCGAATTTTCCGTTGTTTACGTCGTTTGCGTAAAATGTTTGCGAATAGGGCTTTGCGTAAATTACGTTCACGTCGAAAGCATTGACTATTTGCGACGTGATTTCGAGCATGCGCACTGGCATACTCATATGAATTGCGCGCCCTTACGCCGACACAGTTACACTATGCCGCCGTAACTTACGGCGCAAATTCTTTGTGGATACGGAAAATACGCTGTAAGTTACAGCGGCGTAGTGTATCTGAGATACGCTACGCCGGACTTATAGATGCGCCGAGGTACGTGGATCTGGCCCTAAGCAAGCATTGTTTGCAACCTATCAATACTACAAAAGGCTATGTCTATCTCTTTAGTGTCACATATGCTACAAACAAATCATAATCAATCACAATATAAGGTCCAAAAAAGACATTAATGCAGTATAATGTTTTATGAAATATGTGCAGAAAAATCACTTGGCTGTGTCCTAAACATTCTTCAATTGTGGTAATTTATCCACTTAAGGACCGCTCACTGTATATATATACGTAATTTTTTTTTTAAAATGGATATCTCGGTAACGGCAGCACAACCGAGATATCCATCTCTTCAGTGAGCGGTCCTGTCAACGATAACAGTGGTCGCCGCTAGATCACCGTTATCTGCGATGGGAGAGGGCCCCCCCTTCCGCTGCTCTCCCGCGCCCTCCGCCGCTTACCGGAGCCGTCGGTAGCGGCGGAGGCGATCGGGTCCTCTCCCCTGCTCGGCTGGGATACGAGTGAGGGCAAGATGACCCCCCACCTGTCCCCAAAGCATAGCAGGGCGGAAGTGACGTCAAAACGTCAGTTCCGCCCATGCTTCTTAAAGCAACATTTTTTAAATGTCATTTTTTCAAATGACAACATTTTCCTTCTTTTTTTTATTTTTTTTGCATCTAAGTCTAAATATGAGATCTGAGGTCTTTTTGACCCCAGATCTCATATTTAAGAGGACCTGTCATGTTTTTTCTATTACAAGGGATGTTTACATTTCTTGTAATAGGAATAAAAGTGATCCATTTATTTTTTATTAGTGTAAAAATTAATAAAATAAATAAAAATAAATAAGAAAACAAAAAATAAATTTTTTAAAGCGCCCTGTCCCGACGAGCTCGCGCACAGAACGAACGCATACTGCTACTCTGTAGCTCAAAAGATGCAACCTATAGAATTTTTTAAACGTCACCTATGGAGATTTTTAAGGGTAAAAGTTTGACGCCATGCCACGAGTGGACGCAATTTTGAAGCGTGACATGTTGGGTATCATTTTGCTTGGCGTAACATTGTCTTTTACAATATATAAAAAATTTGGGCTAACTTTACTGTTGTCTTATTTTTTAATACAAAAAAGTGATTTTTTTTAATCTTGTAAACGCCAAATCTGAAAAACAGGCTTGGTCCTTAACCACTTCCCGACGGCCGTACGACTTTATACGGCCGCAGGGTGGTTGTAATTCTCTGACTCGCCATGTTTTTACGGCCTCCGCTCCTCCTGGCCACTGGGGGGCGCGCGCGCGTGCCCGCCGCATCACTGAGATGCCGATGCCTGGCGGCCGCGATGACCGCCAGGCACACGCGATCGGCGGTTACAGAGACAAGGACGTGGATCTGTGTGTGTAAACACACAGATCCACGTCCTGTCAGGGAGAGAGGAGAGCGATCTGTGTCCCTTGTACATAGGGACACAGATCGGTCACCTCCCCCAGTCAGTCCCCTTCCCCCACAGTTAGTAACACTATGCAGGGTACACATTCAACCCCCTAGTGTTAACCCCTTCAATTCCAGTCACATTTATACAGTAATTAGTGCATATTTATAGCACTGATCGCAGTATAAATGTGAATGTGCCAAAAATGTGTCAAAAGTGTCCGATGTGTCCGCCATAATGTCGCAGTCCCAATAAAAATCGCAGATCGCCGCCATTACTAGTAAAAAAAAATAATAATTCTATCCCCCATTTTTTTAGGCGCTATAACTTTTGCGCAAACCAGACGCCTTTTGCGATTTTTTTTACTAAAAATATGTAGAATACGTATCGGCCTAGACTGAGAATTTTTTTTTAAATTGAGCTATTTATTATAACAACAAGTAAAAAATATTATTTTTTTTTTCAAAATTGTCGCTCTATTTTTGTTTATAGCGCAAAAAATAAAAACCGCAGAGGTGATCAAATAGCACCAAAAGAAAGCTCTATTTGTGGGAAAAAAAGGACGTCAATTTTGTTTGGGAGCCACGTTGCACGACCGCGCAATTGTCAGTTAAAGCGGCGCAGTGCCGAATCGCAAAAAGTCCTCTGGGCAGGAAGGGGGTTTAAGTGCCCAGTAAGGAAGTGGTTAAGTGGTTATTGTTTATTTAAAGTTTGTGATGCATTTCATTTTTCCTCATATTTATGATGTTAATATGTTTCCTATTATTCCTTCTCTGGTTGTAAAGGCAATCTTTCAGTCTCACTGGCTTATGGCTGGCAGCATGCCATATATGCAGGGCCGTTGTTAGAAATCATGGGGCCCCGTACAGCCTACCTAAAGGGGCCCCCTTCAACCACGCCCTTGCCTCCCCCCCCACTTGAAGCGAAATGCAGGTTTGTTGCTGTTTACAAATGCGTGCAGAGCCAATGCATGTGTTTGCAATTAGCAAGCATGAAGGAGCAGGGGGAAGTTTAAATTTCTTTTAAATTGTATTTTATTTATTACAAATAACAAAAAATAAATCTTACACTGTATCTTTACATTTTTTTTTTCATTTTTGCTTTCACAAGGGATGGACAACATCCCTTGTGATAGCATGGGCCATGACAGGTTCTCTTTATGGAGAGATATGAGGTCTTTTAGACCCCATATCTGTCCTCTGGCCTCCAAAGCATCTGATCAAACCGAGATCAGTTTGATCAGATGCTTGTTCAAGTCTGTAATGGCTTCTTTACAGGAATCTAAAACCTGAAGTGATAAAGTCCTAGTCACTTCTGGTTTCTGATGTCACACAGCGTTCCAGTAACCGGATGCTACTGGTCACATCACTAGGAGGCCACACTGGAGTGGAGAGGAGATGCAAACTATGGTGGCAATGAAGGGAGAGAAGATATATTACAGAGGAGGTTGTTGGAGGCAGAAAGGGGAAGAAATACAGGGGGAGCTGGAAATAGATAAGAGAAGCAGTGCAGGAGGATACCTGAAGGTGGAATGAGCATCAGTACAGTCAAAACACGGGAAGCAGAGTTAAGGAACAGTACAGGGGAAATGCAAGAAGAGGAAAAAACTTGCAATACAGGATGCTGGAGAGAAATCACAGCACATAAAGGACACTGGAGGTGAGGCACAGTACATGAGAAATTCTAAAAGAAAAGGGGCACATATTATGATATATTTGGGCATAACCCTGGTTCTTTTCCAGATGGAGAGATATTTTCATGAGTCTTTCCATACCCATAGCATACAACAGTGATTAGAGGTCTTGGTGTGCATCCAGAATGTGATAACTTGTATAGTGCACCATGGAAAGACTTTGAGCATATACAGCATTTCTTCAATAGACTTATGCCTTGTACACACATTGGATATTCCGACCGTGTGTGGGCCCCATCTGACTTTTTTCTGTCAGAGTTTAGAAATAGAACATGTTTTATTTTATTCCAATCGTCTGTGTGGAACTCCACGGAGAAAAAACTATGCATGCTCAGAATCAAGTCGACGCATGCTCGGAAGCATTGAACTTCATTTTTCTCGGCTCATCATAGTCTTTTACGCCACCGCGTTTTGGACGGTCGGAATTTGGTGTGACAGTGTGTATGCAAGACAGCTTGAATGGAATTCTGACAGAAAATTCCATCAAATTTTATCCTATTGGAAATTCCGATCGTGTGTACAGGGCATAACATGTGCAAGTTTCCAAAATGGTTAACTACCCATTTTGACATCACTCTTGTTTTGCTGGCATTGGTAAATTAGATCATTATCTACAAGTACTGTTCTACATAAAACAGATGTTCAATAGTTTGGGACAACTGTAATCTGTCCTGTTTGTTTCAGTTTCATAATCAGCTGAATTTAAGTGGACCTCCTCAGCACACTATGATCACTTACCATTATATGCTTTGTGAAAGTTGAATTTTGTTCTGTATTATGCTGTAATTGCTTACTCTATATAGCTAATTACTTCAGTTTTATAAGTAAAAGTTTCTTATATGAAGTAAAATCTCTTAATATAATTTTCTTAAATATTGTATTTTAGTGTCATGAAATTACACAATGTCTGAGTCGTTCGGACTTGTTGATAAAGTATAGTTTTGTGCACCAGATTTAAGTATGCTAGGTGCTGTCAGGGCACCAAGCTAATCATTCCTGGCTTCATTTTAATTTAAATGTTGTCTGTAACAGTATTGTCTGTAGCCTTTGGATAGTTATTAAACCTTACATATTTAGATTACTTCTCAGTACACTTGCCAAGAAGAGTTTGTCATCTGTCTTTTAACTGCACAATTTGATTTATAAAAAATCAGTTGAATGTGTAGCAGTTTTCCATAATGTTTCCTTGGTAAAAAAAAAAAAAAAATGTAAAGCCAGATATTCCACTAACTGAGCGAGTACCCACCAGAGAACAATCTCTAGTATAGTCACTATCTACAACTAGTTCTTGAAGAAATTATTTTAAGCTTTGGAAACTTCATGGTTACCGGTATGCATTTTTCTATAAGAGTATACCACTTATGTAAAATGTAATAGCTTTTAGTAGTTAGTCACATCTGGTTTATTTTGTAATGCTGAAGACATTTCTTAATTTGCCATGCCACTTTTGAAGAGTTAGCTGATTTTTATTAAGTCCAAATGACCCTTGGAGGAGAGAAGTTAGGACAAAAAGAAGGAGACAAAAGTGCCACTACCTAAGTGTAGCATTTTATTAAAACATATTTATGAAATGAAAAACAATATGCACTCACAATTACAAAAATATGTAAAAGTGTATCAATAAGTCTCCAGTAGGTGACAACCTTCCAGGTGGTCAGTGGTTAGCAAGCATCCTCCGGGTGGGTGTGATGTAAGGAACTAGGAAGTTAGCCAGGAGATCACCAGGAAGTTCCAACAGAAGCAGCAGACTGTATGTGTGTATCACATGGATGAGAACCACCATGGACAGCAAGGTGTTGCAGGCCCACCAGATGGCTTAATGATGACATATGCGATGTAATGAAAAACAATAAATATGTGCTCACATTTACAAAAATATTACAAGGCGTATCAATAAGTCTCCAGCAGGTGGCAACCTTCCAGGTGGTCTGTGTTTAGCAAGCCCCTCTGGTTGGATGTGATGTAAGGTGCTTGGAACTAGGAAGTTAGCCATTGGATCACCAGAAAGTGCCAACAGAAGCTTCAGACTGTATGGGTATATCACATGGATGAGACCCACCGTGGACAGCAAGGTGTTGCAGGCCCACCAGATTGCCATGATGATGACAAATGTGATGTAAATCAAGAAAAATTGTCTGTTTATAAAAGTAGAGCACCTGCACCAATTACTACAGGAATACAGAAAAATGGCTGGTGTGCTCCTTATCAAGAAAGTACATCACAGGGGGGGCGTGGCTTGCGCGCGCACGTGAATGGACGCCTGAGCTGTGAGCTCCGCAAACCGGACCGGACAACGAGCGAAAATCGGGTGCACTCACCGCTCCAACCGTCACCACGGACACCTCCCCAGCTCCCCCGGGTCCCGCAGACACGATGCCCCGCAAGAGGCCGCAGGATCGCGGCCCAAAGAAGCTGGAGACCTTCTCCTTCCAGCCGCGCCGAAAAATCCAAGATGGCGCCGGCGGAGGTACAGCGAGGCAGATGCTGGACTATGCAGATCTCCCCACAGCACAGCCACATGAATTGCAATTACCTCAGCACGCCTTCCCGCCTGACACATCACCTGCCACCCCAGGGATGCAGAGCCCAGCGAAATCCAGGATGAGGATGAACAACCACGAGCAGGCCGCGGTCACAGTGAGTACAGGCCTGCATAATGAATCTGCCATATCAGCCTTACAGTCCTCCATTGCCCAATTTCCAACCACGGGACAACCAGTCCTAGACACTACAATGAAGGACATGTTAATGACCTTGCAGTCCTCCCTCATGACTAATCTGTCATCTCTGATCAACACATTCTCTTTAGAGATGAAACACATGGACAATAGAATGCAGTTCATAGAGAACAAAATGGAGGATTGCACTGACACAGTAAACGAACTAGTAGATGCTTATGCTGAACAAAAAGAGGACACGTCCTGGATCAAAGCGAAACTCGCGGACCTCGAGGACAGATCCAGGCGCAATAATCTTAAGATCCGTGGGGTCCCAGAGTCAGTCCAACCAAAAGAGTTGCATGCCTATGCCACTGCATTGTTCTCTAACATGCTCCCCGAGCTCACCCCTATTGAACTCACTGTTGACAGGATCCATAGAATCCCTAAACCCCGCCATCTTGAGGCCGATGTCCCAAGGGACGTGCTGCTAAGGGTACATTTCTACCAGGCGAAAGAGCAGATTCTACTGAAAGCAAGGGAAATGTCACCGCTCCCAGAGCCCTACGCCAACATTCAGCTGTACGCAGACCTATCGCAGTACACACTCCAGATGAGAAGGCAGCTCAAAACCATCACAAAGGCATTCCACAACCACAAGATGATATACAAATGGCGACATCCAGCAACCATCCTGGTCACACATAACGGCATACCCCACGCCATCTCCACCATGGAAGGGGGCTTGAAGCTCCTGCACGCCTGGGGAATCCTACCAGAAACCTCCCGCAACGCTCCAGAATATAACGGGCAACCTAACCCATTCACCTTTGGAGCTGAAAAAGGGAGACCCAAAACGCAGCACCCAAGACAACAACCACGCTGAGCGACAGTATAGTCCGGTTCGGTCATGCGACCCACCACCTGCTCACCAGACTCTCCCCCATACTTAGTCAGCCGCTCTCACAGAGCAGTTCGTAGCTGACACCTGCTGGTCCCCTTAATAAGGGAACACTTCTCAAATTGTTCTACACTGATTGTGCCTTCATTGGTACCTGTTCTCACGTTTGCATTTATCTTGTTTGTTTCTACTTGTCTGTCTCTACTTTGAGTTTACCCACCTGTGCAGGACTCTTCCACCAGTGGAACTGTGCTTCCCTCAATAGCACCAACGGCACAAACTGCTCCCATCGAACCACTGAGGGAACCCACATCTACCACCTTTTTCCACGCTCCAGCACGCAGAAAAGATCCGGATACCTGCCCAAGGAGTCGACTCACTTCTCCGGCACCCCCGCCCAGCTTCCTACCCACTACAAGGAACTGTAAGTAAGCTTTGTATTACCACACCACCTCACACAAGAACATGGGTATTAAAATACTCTCCCTTAATGCCAAGGGTCTAAACCACCCAGCAAAAAGAAATTCTCTGTGGTCATCAGCTCTTACCCACAATTGCGACGTATTATGCGTCCAGGAGACCCACTTTGCCCAGAACGCTGCCCCCAAATGTTCACACAAACAGTTTCCACATGTCTTCCAAGCCCAATACACCAAGAAACAGCGGGGAGTGATGATAGCCATCAGAGACACGGTCACCTTTCTCCTGCACCAATGTGTAACTGACCCGGAAGGTCGATACATCTTTCTAGACTGTGAAATCAACAAAGTGCACTACACCTTAGTGTCTATCTACGTGCCGAACCAAGGCCAAATGTCGTATCTTAGGAAAAGAATAAAAGCAATACAACAATTCCAAACAGGACACCTGCTCATCTGCGGGGACTTCAATAAGGTACCCAATAACACGTTGGACTCTACCGCTGCTCCACCACGCTGTACTTCATCTTTGGACTCATTTATTTCCTCTCATAACATGTATGATGTGTGGAGGTGTTGTCACGCGAGCGAGAGGGACTTCACGTTCCTGTCGCCCCGTCACAACACCTACTCAAGGATCGACCTGTTTTTAGCCGATAGCTGGATACTGCAAAGGGTTGTAGACGCAGAAATACACACCACCACCTGGTCAGATCATGCCCCCATAAGTCTCACTCTCTCTGACGATACCTCCCACTCCACTCCCTACGTATGGAGGGTCAACAACTACCTCCTTAACACCCCCAGCTACTCAAACATCATTAAACAAAAATTAGAAGAATACTTTGAAATCAACCAGGCCTCTGTCTCTGACCCGGTGGTGATGTGGAATGCCCACAAGGCAGTAATCCAAGGGGTCTTTATCCAAATGGGAGCAAGAGCAAAGAAAAATAGAACCAAACAGATAGATGACCTCACTCAGACTCTGACGGCTACGGAAGATCTTAACAAATCCAATCCCTCCCCTGACTTACAGGCAAAAATATTCACCTTACGACACGACCTACGGGCGATTCTCCTCGAAAAACACCAAAAGGCATATAAAATATTTAAAGCACAATCCTACTCCACAGGGAACAAGGCAAGCAAAGCAATGTCCCTCAGAATCAAAGGGCATAGGTCCAAAACGAAAATCCCCTACTTACTCCACCCCCTATCAGGTGAAAAACTTCTTAAACCCCAACTGATTGCGAATGCATTTAGTACCTACTATGAGGGCTTATATAACCTTAAAGATGACCCTGCCACCGTCCAACCTTCCCCGACCATGATCCGACAGTTCCTGGAGAGTGTAAATCTACCCTCAGTTACTCCTACACAGCTGACCACACTAAATAGCCCCTTCACAACAGAAGAAATCTTTAGAGTAATCAACGAACTCCCATCCTCCAAATCCCCAGGCCCAGATGGGTTCACAGGGGAATACTATCACAAATTCCAACACATCCTAGCCCCCACAATGCAGCACATGTTCAACAGAGCCACTGGAGCGACCTCGTTCCCAGCAGAAATGCTGGCAGCCACAGTAGTGACCCTACCCAAACCGGGTAAAGACCCCGACTCCCCGAAAAATTTCCGCCCCATTTCCCTACTAAACGTGGACCTAAAAATTTTTGCCAAACTGATTGCCAAAAGACTGGAAAACATTCTCCCCTTGCTCATTTCCCCTGACCAATCAGGATTCACCAAAGGGCGACAGGCATCTGACGCCACTCGGCGAATGATAAACATAATACACCATGTTGAGACTACTGGAACGCCTTCTCTGCTCCTTTCCCTGGATGCAGAGAAGGCGTTCGACAGGGTCCATTGGGGATACGTATCAGCAACGCTGACCAAATTTGGCCTAGTGGGCAGCATCCACGACGCCATTATGGCTCTTTACTCCAACCCCTCAGCACGTGTACTCTCAGCGGATGCCCTCTCTACACCCTTCCAGATCACCAATGGAACGAGACAAGGATGCCCCCTATCACCCCTAATATTTAACCTTGTAATGGAACCCCTAGCAGAAGCTATACGATCAAATAAAAACATTTCAGGAGTAAGAATAGCAGAATTAGAACACAAAATCAGTCTATTTGCGGACGATGTGATCCTTTCAGTCACAGACCCTGAACGCTCCCTCCCTGAGATTCAGAGGATGCTAGCCTGGTTTAGCGAGGTTTCCTTCTACAAAGCGAATGAAACCAAATCATACATGCTTGACCTAGGAATCGGAAAAACTTCTAAGAACCACATAACCAGCAATGTTCCATATGTATGGGCCAAAGATAGTATTACATATCTGGGGATTCAGCTAACTCCCACCACTAAGGCCTTATTCGCCACCAATTTCCTCCCGATTCGATCCAGATGGCAGGCGGATCTCGCCAGGCTGACATCCTTTGAGCTCTCATGGTCGGGCCGCTTGGCAGCATTTAAAATGCTCTACCTCCCGCAAATACTGTATCTGTTCAGGACACTTCCCATACCCATACCCCGTAAATACTTTACATCATTGCAAACGATACTGTCAAAATGTGTTTGGAAAGACAAAAAAGCTAGGTGTAGTCATGCCAGACTGGTGAAACACCGCTCAGCAGGAGGCATGGGGTATGTCGACTTCAGAGACTACTATTTAGCCTCTGTGTTAACACAAACTAAAGAATGGTTAGCCCCCGGCCCTCCCTCCACACTATGGGGAAAAATAGAAGAAGCCTCGGTCCCGCATCATAGTCTACCAGCCTGGCTATTTGCCACCGCACTAGGGGCGAAACCCCCCCCCCTTATGTCCCCTACCGTCTATGCGACCCTATCGGCCTGGTACCAACTCACACGCTCACTCACGACCCACGACATACAATCCACACTACCTATCCCAATAGAAACACTACAGATATTTATGGTGTCCACTTCCTACTCTAGCTGGAAGGCACTGGGGATAACCCATATCTCCGATCTGATAACAGGTAACGACATGAAGTCATTCCCAGTCCTTCAAACACAATTCCGCATCCCAGAATCTGACCAGTTCCTCTATCTCCGTACCCGACACTGTCTCCTCTCGGTAGCCACGTGGACTTGCTCTCTCCCTCAAAAAGCGTGGATCTATTACAGATCCCCTTCGGCCCACAAAAAGGGAATCTCAATCTTTTACACTCTGCTCGGCTCCAAAACCACATTCACCAGCTGCAATGCAATAATTAAATGGGAAAAAGACCTAGGACAAGAATTTTCCTTGGCACAATGGGAAAAAGCAGGCCAATCCACGTACAAAGCCACGTGCTGTTCCACCCTGTGGGAACTGGCATTCAAACTGACCTACCGCTGGTATATTACCCCTGACAGAATCTCCAAATTCGACCCCACATGTGACAATACCTGTTGGAGGAAATGCGGCCTGAAGGGGGATCTACTACACACACTTTGGGGATGCCCGAAACTAGACCACTATTGGACCTTAGTATTCAAACTCCTCAAGGACGTCACAAAGGTGTCTTTGGATAGACAACCGGCCGTGGCGCTCCTTTCACTGAACATAGAACGCGTCCCTACCCCATCAAGGATGATCACAATGCATATCCTCTTGGCAGCACGCCTTAACATCACTAGAAAATGGAAAGATCCAGACCCTCCTA
The DNA here is from genome assembly GCF_905171775.1 of Rana temporaria. Classification (NCBI taxonomy): domain Eukaryota; kingdom Metazoa; phylum Chordata; class Amphibia; order Anura; family Ranidae; genus Rana; species Rana temporaria. The sequence goes on from NC_053489.1 coordinate 305,722,636, forward strand.
CACTCAGTGACGTGGTACACACCACACATACCCATTTTATATATGAAACCACCCTAGCACTCCGCCACGGCAATAAGACACAAAACCTCAAGAAATGGCGACTATGGACTGACTGGGTAGGATCACCAGGACTAAACGAAACACTTTCTTCTCCTCTTTGACTAACCAGACGTATTGACTGGCCACACAGTAATGGGTATTACTCCTAGTTCCCCCGGGAGGGGGGGGGGGTCCTCACCGGGACACAGTTTAGTTCCCGAAAGGGGTGCCCCGGGAGGGGACCCGCCCTACCCTTCAACAGAACCTATGCAGTGATCCTTTAAAGCCTTGTATGTTCATTTAAGATGTTGAAAGTTCGACCCACGAACACAGGGCAGAAAGAAAACCTGCTCTATTTTTGTATGTTAATACATGTATGTTATATCATATGCTTCCTGACAATGGTCACAACGGATAGAGGTACTACGTGTTCTGTAATGGAAAGCTCTTAATGTTCCTCCTCCGTAAAGAACATATGTAAAAACTGTATGGCACATGCAATGTTGAAATGTATGACAATTCAATTACCAATAAAAATCTATTGAGTTAAAAAAAAAGAAAGTACATCACAGGACTACAGGAAAATGGTTCCTGTCCAAATTCAGGTTGTACAAATATGCAAATGTGCAAAGAACAGCACTGCTGTTCAATTACAGACTATACTGCATATAATATATCAGTTAAAAGCAAGAAGTAATATTACCGTATGTTTATACATATTTACAGGTAATGCAGATTTACAAAGTCTGCAGGAGACATGCATCATCATAATAGCACAGAAAAATAAAGGGAAATGGTAACAAATAAAAATAAAATTATTGACAGGTATGCAGATAGGAAGTAGCTGTAGTTGCTGGTGGGATTTTTTATCTTAATGCATGGAATGCATTGAGATAAAAAAAAAACATCTAACTTTAGAACCACTTTAACCTCTTGGCGACTGCCGCCTGTACATTTACGTTGGCATAATGGCACGGCTGCGCAAAGGGACGCACCTTTGAATTTGCCGCCGTGTGTGTAAGTGCACCCCTGCCGCAAGCTCCGTGACCATGCCTGCGGGACCCACGGACTCGATGTCCGCCAGTGTCCGGCGATCATGTCACAGAGCTGCAGAATGGGGAGATGCCTGTGTAAACAAGGCATTTCCCTGTTCTGCCTAGTGACAGGACAGTGATATACTGCTCCCTGTCACTGGGAGCAGTGATAACTGTCATGTCACTCATAGCCCAGCCCCTCCACAGTTAGAATCACTTGCTAGGACACACCTAACCCTTCCTAGCCCCCTAGTTGTTAACCCCTTCCCTGCCAGTGTCATTTACACAGTAATCACTAATCGCTGTATAAATGACAATGGTCCCAAAATAGCATCAAAAGTGTCTGATGTATCCACCATAATGTTGCAGTCACAATAAAAATTGCAGATCACCGCTATTACTAGTAAAAAAAAATATATTAATAAAAATGCCTTAAAACTATCCCCTATTTTGTAGACACTATGGGCCAGATCCACAAAAACCTGACGTAACTTAAAAAATCCAATTTAAGTTACACTGGCTTAAAGTTTCTACCTAAGTGCCTGATCCACAAAGCACTTATCTAGAAATTTCAGGCTGTGTAACTAAAATTCCGCCGGCGCAAGGCGTTCCTATTCAAATGGGGCGAGTCCCATTTAAATGAGGCGCGCTCCCGCGCCGGCCGTACTGCGCATGCGCGAAGTTACGTTACGCCGAGTTTTGAGGATCGCGACGGCTTAAAGTTGCGTCGGGGAAAAAAAAAATGACAGCGGCATGCATTCCTGAGGGAGAACTCCATGCCAATTTTCAAAGAAAAAACCGGCATGGGTTCCCCCCCCAGGAGCATACCAGGCCCTTAGGTCTGGCATGGGTTGTAAGGAGACCCCCCCACGCCGAAAAATTGACGTAGGGGGTCCCCCTACAATCCATACCAGACCCGTATCCAAAACACGCTACCCGGCCGGCCAGGAAGGGAGTGGGGACGAGCGAGCGCCCCCCCCCCCTCCTGAGCCGTGCCAGGCCGCGTGCCCTCAACATGGGGGGGTTGGGTGCTCTGGGGCAGGGGGGCGCACTGCGGGCCCCCCCACCCCAGAGCACCCTGTCCCCATGTTGATGAGGACAGGACCTCTTCCCGACAACCCTTGCCATTGGTTGTCGGGGTCTGCGGGCGGAGGCTTATCGGAATCTGGGAGTCCCCTTTAATAAGGGGGCCCCCAGATACCGGCCCCCCACCCTAAGTGAATGGATATGGGGTACATCGTACCCCTATCCATTCACCTGGAGGCAAAAAGTAAAAGTTAATAAACACACAACACAAGGCTTTTTAAAATATTTTATTATTCTGCTCCGGACGCCCCCCCTGTCTTCGTTATTAGCTCTTTTACCAGGGGGGGCTTCTTCTTCCACTCTCCGGGGGTCTTCCGCTCTCCGGGGGTCTTCTCCGCTCTCCGGGGGGGGTTTCTTCTTCCGCTCTCCGGGGGGGGCTTCTCCGGGCTCCGGGGGGCTTCTTCCATCTTCTCCCCTCTTCCGCTGTTGACTCGGCGAACCCCGGTTCTTCTGCAGCTCTCCGGTGCCTTCTTCTTCAGCGCTGGCTGCCTGCTATGTTTGTGTGTTAGCTCGATTTCAAACAGGCAGCCAGCGCGGTCTTCTGTGGCGTCAGGGTCTTCTCTTCCTTTCTTCCGATGTTGCCTCGTCGCCTGTTGTCGCTGTAATGATGGAAGCGCGCCTTGCATCCCATTTATATAGGCATCACCGTCCCATCATGCTCCGGCAGGTACCCACGTGGTGGGTGCACGTGGGTAGGCACCCACCACGTGGGTACCTACCGGAGCATGATGGGACGGTGATGCCTATATAAATGGGATGCAAGGCGCGCTTCCATCATTACAGCGACAACAGGCGACGAGGCAACATCGGAAGAAAGGAAGAGAAGACCCTGACGCCACAGAAGACCGCGCTGGCTGCCTGTTTGAAATCGAGCTAACACACAAACATAGCAGGCAGCCAGCGCTGAAGAAGAAGGCACCGGAGAGCTGCAGAAGAACCGGGGTTCGCCGAGTCAACAGCGGAAGAGGGGAGAAGATGGAAGAAGCCCCCCGGAGTCCGGAGAAGCCCCCCCCGGAGAGCGGAAGAAGAAACCCCCCCCGGAGAGCGGAGAAGACCCCCGGAGAGCGGAAGACCCCCGGAGAGCGGAAGAAGAAGCCCCCCCTGGTAAAAGAGCTAATAACGAAGACAGGGGGGGCGTCCGGAGCAGAATAATAAAATATTTTAAAAAGCCTTGTGTTGTGTGTTTATTAACTTTTACTTTTTGCCTCCAGGTGAATGGATAGGGGTACGATGTACCCCATATACATTCACTTAGGGTGGGGGGCCGGTATCTGGGGGCCCCCTTATTAAAGGGGACTCCCAGATTCCGATAAGCCTCCGCCCGCAGACCCCGACAACCAATGGCAAGGGTTGTCGGGAAGAGGTCCTGTCCTCATCAACATGGGGACAGGGTGCTCTGGGGTGGGGGGGCCCGCAGTGCGCCCCCCTGCCCCAGAGCACCCAACCCCCCCATGTTGAGGGCACGCGGCCTGGCACGGCTCAGGAGGGGGGGGGGCGCTCGCTCGTCCCCACTCCCTTCCTGGCCGGCCGGGTAGCGTGCTTTGGATACGGGTCTGGTATAGATTGTAGGGGGACCCCTACGTCGATTTTTCGGCGTAGGGGGGGTCCCCTTACAACCCATGCCAGACCTAAGGGCCTGGTATGCTCCTGGGGGGGAACCCATGCCGGTTTTGTTTTTACAAATTGACGTGGAGTTCTCCCTCGGGAAAGCATACCAAATGCCGTCGCTGGAATGGGCCTTTACAAGGTGTGACTAACTTTACACTTTGTAGAACGAGCCCTAATTTTACACTTGCAAAATAACACTTACGGCGCAAAAAGGAAGCTAGAAAGCTTTGTGAATCGCCTTAAGTGCTAATTTGCATACTAGCAACGGCATTTCGACTCGAAATGCCCCCAGCGGCGGATGCGGTACTGCATCCTAAGATTCGGCAGTGTAATTCAATTACACATGCCGGATCTTCTGTCTAACTTTGGAAAAAGCCTTTTGAGGATCGTTTCCAAAGTTACACACAGACTGAACAGCAGTTAAGTCGGAGTATCTCTTTTGAGGATAACCCCCTATAACTTTTGCGCAAACCAATCAATATACGCTTATTGGAATTTTTTTTGCCAAAAATATGTAGAAGAATACATATCGACCTAAAATGAGAAAGACATTTTTTTATATATATTTTTTGGGGATATTTATAATAGCAAAGGGTAAAAAAATACTGCTTTTTTTTTTTTAAATTGTCGCTCTTTTTTTGTTTTTAGTGCAAAAAATTTAAACCGATCAAATATCACCAAATGAAAGCTCTATTTGTGGGAAAAAATTACATCAATTTTGTTTGGGTGCAACGTCGCATGACCGCGCAATTGTCAGTTAAAGCGTTGCAGTGCCGAATCACAAAAAGTGCTCTGGCCAGGAAGGGGGTAAATTCTTCCAGAGCTGAAGTGGTTAAGATGAGGGAGGGGGGTTGCTTGAAGCACCATTTCCCAGTTTAATTGGCACAATCTGTCATTGCTTACCTAGAAAAGCAAATACCTGCAAGCCTCTCCAGTGTAATTGAACTAAATTCCTCCTTTTCCTTTGCACCCTTTGGAAAGACTTAGCAACCTGGGGAAAATCTTGCGTATCTGGTTTAGCAGATGTATGCATTTAAAGCAGTATTAAGCCCAAAAATATTATTAAAATGTTTTGCAGTTTACCAATTCTTAGATATGGTGGCTGCATTAGCTTTCTTTTAATTTTTGTTCCCTTTATTTTCATTTGGTGGTCAAGTTAGTAAGTCTGGTATTTTTCAACTTTAACAGACCAAGCTGTCCAGACAAAGTAGCAGTTAGAGGGTTGGGACAAACCAATGGTGGAGGCACAAGCGCGGAGTGGACAGCGATGGACATGTCTGGCTGAGGCTCCTTGCTTCCTAGGACTCCACGGCCACCACAGACACCCGAATGGGTGTAATCATAAAGCATACTGATATCCTCCTCAGTATCCTGTGAACCAAATAGACTGATTCTGGGAGCTGCCCGAGGCAAAACAAACGTGAAAAGCCACAAGGAAAAGCCACACAGAGGTTCCTGTAATATGGCTCAATCAAATTCTCCTCACACAGCTAAAGCACGCGCTGACAAGAAGCAGCTGCATTTACCTCAGGAATCATATGACACATACAGTAAATATAGCGCCAGCTTCCAGCCACAGCAAGCAGATACATTACACCCAAATATATTAAAGCAATTATAGAAAATGCTACAGAAAGCTTTAAAGCAGACCTTTGACCAAATTACAGAGAAACTGACAAAAGAAATACGTGATTTAGGCCAACGCACAGCTGACTTGGAAAACAGAATGGAGGACATTGAAACTAATGTGCTATCACATGACAATGAATCTGAGACTCTTAGGCCCCGTACACACGACCAAACATGTATGCTGAAACTGGTCCACGGGCCAGTTTCAGCATACATGTTTGGTCGTGTGTGGGCGCGAGCGGGCCGAATTCCAGCAAACATTTGCCCGCCGGGCCTTTTCCCAGCGGGCAAATATTCCTGGACGTGTTTTAAAACCGTCCGCTGGAATCCTGCCCGCTCGGACATGTACGGTCGTCAGTACAGACCTACCGTACATGTCCAGGCGCCCGCCGTCCCTCGCATGCGTCGAATGACTTTGACGCATGCGTGGAAGCCTTTAAATGGCAGGCCCGCCCACGTCTCCGCGTCATCGCCGTGTCATCGTCGCGGCGACGACGCGGACACGCCCCGCGTATTGTTTACGCGCGGACTTCTGTACGATGGTGTGTACAACCATCGTACAGAAGCCCTCTGGCAGACATGTACGGTGAAAACGGTCCGACGGACCGCTTTCACCGTACATGTTTGTTCGTGTGTACCCGGCCTAAGGCCTCATACACACGACCGTTTTCCTCGACAGAATCCATCAAGAAACTTGGTGGCAGAGATTTCTTGCCGAGGAAAATGGTCGTGTGTATGTTTTTCATCGAGGAAACTGTCGAGGAACTCGACGAGAAAAAAAGATCTTTCCTCGACGGGAGTCTCAATTTCATCGTCGGGCTGGTTTTCGACGAGAAACACTTTCGTGTGTATGCTAAGAAACCCACGCATGCTCAGAATAAAGTATGAGACGGGAGCGCACCTTCGGTAAAAGTAGCGTTTGTAATGGAGATAGCACATTGGTCACGCTGTAACAGTCTGAAAAGTGCAAATTGTCTCTTACCAAACTTTTACGTAACACGCAGTAACATGAGATTAGCAAAAGCAGCCCCAAGGGTTGTGCCAGTGGAATCGAACTTCCCCTGCCGTTGCATGTGTTGTACGTCACCGCGTTTGAGAACGAGGAGATTTGGTCTTGACAGTGTGTACGCAAATAAAGCTTGTCAAGTTTCTCCACAAGCCTGACAAGAAACTCGTTGAGGAAAACGATGTTTCATTTACGATGAGTTCCTCGGTCGTGTGTACGAGGCCTTAAATATGAAAATTTAACGCTGTAAATGCAATTTGGAGGACTTTGAAAATATTGATAAAACCTCCGCATACGAGGTATTCCTGAATCAATCATTGACCTTCAATTGACTATGACAGCTCTTTTTTAGGAATTAACACTGTCAATCCCAATTGAAAGATTGGAAATGGACAGAATCCATAGAGCTTTGGCGCCACGCAAAGCTGAAGGTCCCCCTCGTGACATAATTGTAAAGTTGCACTTTTTTCGCACAATAGAGCAATTTATGACAGCTGGCAGGAACAAGGAATCTCTTACTTTTCAAGGTCGTTCATACCAGATTTTTGCTGACCTATCCCCACATTTGCGTGCGCTGAAACCCTTGCTCCAAAATTTTCAACACTATCATATTAATTATCAATGATAATAGACAACACTCACTGCTAGATTCCTGGCGTGAAATTAATTATTCAAAACATCAATTATTTTTTTATTCCCACCCACATAAATCTTTTTTCCGTATTGATCATATCCTAATATCTATAAGTATGTTACCAGAATTGCTCAATTATTTTATTAAAACTTATACTTGAACAGATCACTGTGCGATAATTTCAACCTTTACTTCTTTAATCCCAAAAGCTCAAGACCCCACGTGGCACATAATCGATTCAATTCTCACACACCCATCACATTCATCTGACTTAGAATCAGCAATAAAAGAATATCTGGGAAACAATGATACTCCTGATATATCCGCACTAACATTGTGGGAAGCCCATAAACCTGTTCTTAGAGGAGTCTGTTTACGACAAGCATCATACCTTAAAAAAGAAAAACTACAACAAAAACTAGAAAAATAATTCAATGAATGTCACATACATTTCTAATTTAATGCTGCGTACACGCGATCATTTTTCGGGTTGTAAAAAACAACGTTTTCAGGCTCTAGAAAAAACTACGTTTTTTTCAACCCGCTCATTAAAACGGCGTTGCCTACACACGATCGTGAAAAAAAAATGCTCTAGCAAAGTGTGGTGACGTACAACATGTACGACGGCACTATAAAGGGGAAGTTCCATGCGGATGGCACCACCCTTGGGGCTGCTTTTGCTGATTTTGTGTTACCGCGTGTTAGTAAAAGTTTGGTGAGAGACGATTCGCGCTTTTCAGTCTTCGTGCTTTAAAGCGGTGGTTCCCCCTAAAACACATTTCTAACAATAGATTCGTAAGACCCGTTACACTGCGGGTAGGCTGGCTTTTTTTTTTTTTTTTCGTACATACCGAGATCTCGCCGTCTCGTCCCTTGGCGGTGGGCGTTCCTAGTTGATTGACGTTCCTCGGACGGGCGCATACGTGACGTCACGACTTTCCGACAGAAGCCGAACGTCATTGCGCAGGCGCCGTATAGAGTCGGCTCTATACGGCGCCTGCGCAGCGACGTTCGGCTTCTTTCGGAAAGTCGTGACGTCACGTATGCGCCCGTCCGAGGAACGTCAATCAACTAGGAACGCCCACTGACAAGGGACGAAACGCCGAGATCGAGGTATGTACTAAAAAAAAAAAAAAAAAAGCCAGCCTACCCACAGTGTAACGGGTCTTACGAATCTATTGTTAGAAATGTGTTTTAGGGGGAACCACCCCTTTAAAGATCATTTTCTGCTGTTCAGTTTGTGCTTGTGGGTTTGTATCTGTCTTTCAGTGCTTGTAGTCAGTTCGTATCTGTTTTTGCAGTGCGTTCTTGTCCGTTCATTACTGTTTTTCAGGTCGTTCTTCAGAGGCCTTGCTACTCTTCAGTGCGTTCTTTTAGTTCGTTTTGATTAGACGACCGTTATCTAGCCATGTTGCGGGTACGTTCTCGTCGCCGAGATCGTGCTGTTCTTGGTGCTGGGATTTCTGCTTTATCCCGGCTCCGGTTCATGAACAGGGTGAGGAGGAGTTTGTGTGCCAAGAATTGGTTGCTCCAGTGGCACCAATTCTGTCATATGCCTCTGCTGGAGGAGATCCAGGAAAAAAAACCCTGATGATTTCAGGAATTTTCTGAGGATGTCTGACCCCATCTTCCAGCAGCTCTTGGCTTCAGTGTCTCCCTATATCACCAGGCAGGACACCGTTATGCGGGAAACCATCACTGCTGAGCAGAGGCTAGCTGCTACGTTGCGCTACCTGGCAACAGGGAGAAGCTTGCAGGACTTGAAGTTCTCGACAGGCATCTCCCCCAGGCTCTGGGGATCATAATCCCAGTCACCTGTTCTGCTATAATCCAAGTCCTGCAGGAGGACTATTTTTAGAATATAAAGTGCAGCGCTACAAAAGTGAACAGTCTAGGACGATAATCCTGACTCGTGAATAGTTGAATGATGTATATATTATGTGTAAAGTCCTCTGACAGGAACTCTGACCACAAATATAGTCCCTTATGACAGGGGCTCAGAAAGTGATGGCACCTCTAAACAAAAGTGAACAAACAAAAAAATCTATATCTGTGAATATTCCATTCACACGACAGGAGGTTTTCTAACATGGAGTCCACACATGTGTTCCCAATGAGTGAATGGAATCACCGAACAGGTGCAAAGGTGAAATGAAATAGTTCTTGGATGTGCTTTCAATGCAAAAGACAAACGATTCAACTGAAGTGTCAGGAAAAGAAACCACACTGGCTTGTCTGAAGCAATCCTCAAAGAAAAGGTAAGTAAATTAGATACTCTTACCAGCTTTGATGGACTCAAGTACTAATATTAGCAGTGAGTCAGTAAGGCATGATTGTCTCTCCAGACCCTGGGCTCTTTGATGATCAGTCAGCAGGGATGGTCGCTCCAATGGAAAAGGTGGAACCAATCCGGACCCAAAACCTTGCTTCTTGGAACAGGAACCCAAATGTGCGAGGCCAGCAATAGAAAGGCCACGCTCGTAAGACAATGTAGTCCAAGGAGAATGCAAAAGAAAAAAGAAAAAAGCTCCCGATGGTGCAGGTCAAAAAAAACTTTGAAGGCTTTTTATTAAATAAAATTCATGTGATACAATAAAAAGCAGTATGGGGTACCAGATGTTTCACTCATTGGGAACACATGTGTGGACTCCATGTTAGAAAACCTCCTGTCGTGTGAATGGAATATTCACAGATATAGATTTTTTTGTTTGTTCACTTTTGTTTAGAGGTGCCATCACTTTCTGAGCCCCTGTCATAAGGGACTATATTTGTGGTCAGAGTTCCTGTCAGAGGACTTTACACATAATATATACATCATTCAACTATTCACGAGTCAGGATTATCGTCCTAGACTGTTCACTTTTGTAGCGCTGCACTTTATATTCTAAAAATTGCCTTGTACTTTGTTTGTGTGTGTGCTGGCGGCTTGCGATTTGTATTCATTTATTTATTTTTTATTCATTTTTATAGCGCAGTTGTTTTTCTTTATATCCCTGCAGGAGGACTATATTAAGGTAAGTTTTGTCCTTTAACCACTTGACCACTGGGCACGTAAACCCACTTAATAACCAGACCAATTTTCAGCTTTCGGTGCTCTCGAAATTTGAATGACAATTACTCAGTCATACAACATTGTACCCAAATGAAATTTTCGTCCTTTTTTTCACACAAATAGAGCTTTCTTTTGGTGGTATTTAATCACCGTTGGGTTTTTTATTTTTTGCGCTATAAGAGAAAAAAGACTTAAAATTCTGTAAAAAAAATGAATTTTTCTTTGTTTCTGTTATAAAATTTAGCAAATTTAGTATTTTTTCTTCATTCTTTTGCATAAATGTGAAAGATGAAGTTACGCCGAGTGAATAGATACCCAACATGTCACCCTTCAAAATTGCACACGCTCGTGGAATGGTGCCAAACTTTGCTACTTAAAAATCCCCATAGGCGACGTTGCAGAGTATTGTGGGGAATTACAGAGTATTTTGGGGGTATTGCAGAGTATTTTGGGGTATTGCAGAGAATTTTGGGGTATTGAAGAGTATGGGGGTATTGCAGAGTATGGGGGTATTGCAGAGTATGGGGGGTATTGCAGAGTATGGAGGGTATTGCAGAGTATTGCTGGTATTGCAGAGTATGGAGGGTATTGCAGAGTATTGCTGGTATTGCAGAGTATTGCACAGGGAGGGATGGATGGCTGGATCTGTGACTGCATTTGTCACAGATCCAGCCCACAGCAGCTGCTGCTGCTTCCGCTCTCCCCCCTCTCCTCTCTCACACTGTACCGTTCTTTACAGAGAGGGGAGGGAGGAACCGGCGTCATCACATGATGCCGGTTTGTCTACAAGTGATCGCTCCGTCATTGGACGGAGCGATAACGTGGTAAACCGCCGCTATCAGCGGCAATTTACCGTGATCCGCCGGGTCAGGAGGACCCGGTGATCATGGACATTCCCGTGTGCACGCCCCAGAGGGTGCGCGGTAGCGCGATTCTGGGAGGACGTCCATTGAGTTAAGCAACCGCCTTGTAGACGTATTTCGTCTATAGGGCGGTTAACCTCACAATCTATGTATTTAATGCTTGCTAATGTATTTTTTTTTAATCAGTCCCTAATTAACATGTTTGTAATATGCTGTGAATGTCCCCTTTGTCCCCATGCATGCTGTAAGCTTTTTATGCTCCTTTTGTGGCCGACATGCATATTTCCAATAGCCAACCTCTCCAACATTCTATCCTGGGCCCAAACACACCTAGCCTAGTCACTTCCCAAAGTATTTTGTCTTCTCCATTGTAGTGCTCCATTTGGTGTCTCCCTATATCACAATGTATTTTGTCTGCTCCATTGTAGTGCTCCATTTGGTGTCTCCCTATATCACAATGTATTTTGTCTGCTCCATTGTAGTGCTTGTCCAACCCCCCCCCCCCCCTAAAATGTGTGCATTTAGGGCCCGATCCACAAAAGGGATACGCCGTCGTCGGAACTGATCCACAGAATCAGTTTCTCATAGATAGGCAGAAGATCCGACATGTGTAAGGGACTTACACTGTCGGATCTTAGGATGCAGTACCGCGGCCGCCGCTGGGAGCATTTCTCGTCGAAATCCAGCGTCGGGTATGCAAATTAGCACTTACGGAGATCCACAAAGCTTTTTCGCTTAGTTTTTTTCTCCGTAAGTATTAGTTTGCCATCACAAAATTAGGGCTGCTTTTGCAAAGTGTAAACTGTTTACACCTTGTAAAAGTATACCCATCTATCCCGCGTCGCTGTCATTTTTTTTTTCCCGCCACAACTCTTTTTTTTTTTTACACCCGTCGCGATTCTCAGAACCCGGCGCAATGTAAATCCGCACAAAGCACATCGGGAAAATAATGTCGGGAGCATGCACAGTACGTCCAGTGCAGGAGCGCGCCTAATTTAAATGGGACTCGCCCCAATAGATTAGGCACGCCTTCCCCCGGACGGATTTAAGTTACACCGCTGAAAATTTCTAGGTAAGTGCTTTGTGGATCAGGCACTTAGGTAGAGATTTTGCGGCGGTGTAACTTAAATGGCAAAAGTTAAGTTACGGCCATTTTTTTGTGGATCAGGCCCTTAATATTTTTGGGTAATTCAGACAGAGTGCTAGATCCTTTATTTCTGAGGTCCCCAACTCATCTTGAACCCCCCTCCCCAAAATCAAAATGTTATTGGGCCATCAGAGGTGGTGATGAATCTGATTAGTGATCCATTATTTTTTTTGGTCTTAACCACTTAAGACCCGGACCAAAATGCAGCTAAAGGACCCGGCCATGTTTTGCAATTCGGCACTGCGTTGCTTTAACAGACAATTGCGCAGTCATGCGACGTGGCTCCCAAACAAAATTGGCATCCTTTTTTTTCCCACAAATAGAGCTTTCTTTTGGTGATATTTGATCACCTCTGCGGTTTTTATTTTTTGCGCTATAAACAAAAATAGAGCGTCAATTTTGAAAAAAAATTCAATATTTTTTACTTTTTGCTATAATAAATATCCCCCAAAAATATATAAAAAAACGTTTTTTTCCTCAGTTTAGGCCAATACATATTCTTCTACCTATTTTTGGTAAAAAAAATCGCAATAAGTGTTTATCGGTTGGTTTGCGCAAAATTTATAGCATTTACAAAATAGGGGATAGTTTTATTGCATTTTTATTATTTTTTTTTTTTACTACTACTACACTACTATTACTACTAATGGCAGCGATCAGCGTTTTTTTCATGACTGCGACATTATGGCGGACACTTCGGACAATTTTGACACATTTTTGGGGCCATTGTCATTTTCACAGCAAAACATGCATTTAAAATGCATTGTTTGCTGTGAAAATGACAGTTGCAGTTTGGGAGTTAACCACAAGGGGGCGCTGAAGGGGTTATGTGTGACCTCATGTGTGTTTACAACTGTAGGGAGGTGTGGCTGTAGGTGTGACATCATCGATTTTGAATCCCTATAAAAGGGATCACACGATCGATGCCGCCGCCACAGTGAAGAACGGGGAAGCTGTGTTTACATACAGCTCTCCCCGTTCTTCAGCTCCGGGGAACGATCGTGGGACTCCAGCGGCGATTGGGTCAGCGGGTCCCGCGACCCATGGCTGGACAATAGCACAGCACGTACCTGTACGTGTATGTGCCCAGCCGTGCCATTCTGCCAACGTATATGTGCAGGAGGCGGTCCTTAAGTGGTTAAAATACTCCTTCAAATTAATGATATACTGTTGTTTTTGGCAAGAATGTTTTTGGATAATCTGATTGCAATGTTTGTTTGAATACATTTTTTTTTTACTCCACAGTTCCCTACTACGCCACAGGAATGGCAGACTGTGGCATCGGAGTTCTCCCAACGTTGGAACTTTCCAAACTGCGGAGGAGCCATTGATGGCAAGCACGTCCGCATCGTGCCACCACCCCGTTCGGGATCCTATTACTATAATTACAAAGGGTTCCACAGTATTGTGATGATGGCGGTGGTGTCGGCCAATTACGAGTTTTTATTTGTGTATGTGGGGAAAAATGGGTGGATGTTTGATAGCGGAGTCTTTGCCCAGACCGAGTTCGCCCAACGGCTTCAATCGGATGACCTGGGATTGCCACCTGCAGCGGAGAATGAAGAGGGACTACCCTTCGTCTTTATTGCTGATGAGGCGACTGCACTGGGTCCCCACCTGATGAGGCCTTTTCCACAACGAACTCTTACCCCTGAGAGGAGGGTTTTTAATTATAGGCTGGCCAGAGCCAGAAGGGTGGTCAATAATGCCTTTGGCATCATGGCCAGCCGGTTCCGCTTATTCCTCACCGCCATCAACCTGGCGGAATACAAATGGAACCATGTCATCATATGTTGTTGCATTCTGCATAATTTTTTAAAGAGACATTCTACTAATTATATATCCATTGGGCCTGATTAGGCCATTCAACAAATGCCATTGTCAGCCCATGATGCTGGCCCTACAGGCTTGGCCCCCCAAAGCACCCGTGATGTCCGCCAAAAATATGTGGATTATCTTATGGGTAGGGGGGCCATTACAATGCCTGATCTTTCATTAAAATGTTAAATAAAATGTTATTTTGTAATGAAAAAGTCTGTTTTATTTTATTTTTTTATTATTTTCTAATTTGGGTTTATTTTATCTTTCTCCTAGGTTATCCTGGTGCCATTGTAGTGCCATGTGTAGTTTCCTTTACTAAATACCCATCATTGTCAATGTAAACACCACAAATATTTATTGGTTCTTTTAGGCAGCATTGATATAAGAAGCCACACATTGTTGAGTATAAAACATTTTCTTTTGTTTCACATTTTAAATGTGTCATTTTTTTATTATTATTGTTATTTTTTTAAATATATATTTTTTTGGTGAAAACTTTTTTTTTTTTAATTCCTAAAATATATTTTTGTTTTGTTTTTGTAAAAATATATTTTTTTGTTTTTTTAGATAATATTCCCCAAAATTTTGATCTAAAATCATTTTTTTTTAATCTACAATTTAGTTTTTTTGGGTTAAAACGCTTGAACAATGTAACTTTTTTCGTTTGTCATTGTTCATGCATTTTAGCACATAAGACTAAAAATTCAGATTCTAAAAAAATACATTTTTTTTTTTAAAATACAAAGAAAAAAAATAAAACATTACCAACAAACAAAATTAAAAGTATAAAATATTAACTTTTTTTTTTTTTAAAACCCTCCCAAGAACATCAATCGCGTATTTAATGCTTTGCTCCACCAGTTTTGTCTTTTCCCTTATCTGCACCAAACTTGTGTTGATGTCCTTCAGGTCTGCAGAGCAGGCCATCACCTCGCCAATTAGCATCTGGGTGCTGTGTGTATCAAAGCCGTCCCCAGCCAGAAAAGCTCCTGAAATTTTGAAACATACCATGTATTATAAATATGCAGGCTTATATCTATTACCTGAAGCTGTGGTGTATGACACTGACCTGTTGTGGTGCCACTTTCTCCTTCCTCCGCTTCTTCTTCCTCCACATCCCGCGGGGGTGGGGCTTGGGTAGGAGGTGTGGGGTTTCTCGGCTCCTGTCTGGAAGCTTGTTGACACCCTATGAGATTGTAACAAAAGGGATACTTGAGTCAAAAAGATTTGAGGCCTGAAAGAGGAAGTGTGGTACAATTGTCTGTTTTGTCAATACTTCTAAGCTGAACACATGATTGTATCCATTACCAAAGCTGCTACATTTATCTATTTTTGGTCAAGTTTCCCACATGGAAACACACCAAGAATCCACTGGATCACCTGTGTGTGACACCCTAAATAGGTTGTTCTTGTGGCCAACACTTATGCTACTGAGTCCACATGTGTAACCAACTGCTGAGCATACTCTCCTTACTGTATATTGAATTCAGTTTGATTATTTAAATCTAGTTAAGAACACATCTACAAAAAAAAAATCTTCTCCAATAAATAGTTCAAGATGTCAAGTTTCATGTTTGTGGGCACAATAATTGGTTGTATGAGTCGTCGTTCATTCGCTCACTAATAATAAAATATGATCTTTTTGTCTGATACAGTGTTACCTACATTTGTCCATGCCTAAATAGGCATGATGAAATTTCTAAAATATTGTATCAGACAAAAAGATTGTATTTAATTATTAGTGAGCGAATGAATGACAATTGTGTTAATGTGGGGAACCAATGCGCAAACCAACCTACCCAGGGCACTAAAAACTAAACTAACTATTAAATCAACAAGAATAAATAAACTCAGCATCAGCCACAGCAATTAAGTGCTCACACACTGGTAACAAGTAATCAAGGGGGGTGTAATGACGCTTGCTAATAATTAAAATTATATTAAAATAAGCGTGATACCAAATCCTGTGAGTCGTAAAAATGTTCCAATCCAAATACTAACCGCCCCATATCAACAAAATGATGTGGAGGGTGGACCGAGTGTAGTATTATATAAGAATAAGCTAAGGGTGGTAAGAACCATCCAGAGCCAAATGATACCGCACTGACTAGAAAACCATAGATGAATAATAAATAACTAAATATGTGAAATAACATCAAAATATGTGAAAGCATCAAAATTCATAACATGATAATAAATGTGATGACAGTAAGTGATTAAGAACTGAACTCCGTGCAAAAAAATGAAATAATATTGGTGAATAAGATACACCAATATTTGATCAAATGTGGATAAAGCTGCAGCAATAATTAAAATGATAAAATATTCGCCAAGCAATCAACTATGTACAGATAATCCAAAAGTGCAGTGATGCAAATTGCTAGATATAACAGATAACATGCATTTAAATTGTGAAAGTTTTCTCAAAAAGAAAATGTCCTTGTTAATAAGTGAAACTGTCCATTGACATGCAAAAAGTCAAGTGAATAAAAATTCCATAACCTTCCAACTTGTAATATGACACCCAAGATCCACTGCAAACACTGCCAGGTGTTCCACTCAGGGTGACCCCGCTCTACCCCGCCTCTCACCTCAAAATGGCTTAGGTAAAAGCCTTCCAATGTACCGCAGAAGCTCACACTCCCTTGAAAGTAATCCAGGCAGGAACTGTCTAACGGCTCACAGTTAGAAGGCAAGGTCCCTAGTGAAAGATAAAAAAGGAACAAGCTCCATAGTGCAGTAACTTCAAATAACAGGATTTATTTAAACATCGTATGCACTCACAGTTAATACAGACAACAGCATGCAGATAAAGTCCTCCGCTCTTGGCCGCGAGTGGGGATGACATCACCGGCGGCTCTCCTCCTCTCCTCACGCGTATCGTATCTTTCACTGGGGACCTTGCCTTCTAACTGTGAGCCGTTAGACAGTTCCTGCCTTGATTACTTTCAAGGGAGTGTGAGCTGCTGCTGCGGTACATTGGAAGGCTTTTACCTAAGCCATTTTGAGGTGAGAGGCGGGGTAGAGCGGGGTCACCCTGAGTGGAACACCTGGCAGTGTTTGCAGTGGATCTTGGATGTCATAATACACGTTGGAAGCTTATGGACTTTTTATTCACTTGTTTTTTTGCATGTCAATGGACAGTTTCACTTATTAACAAGGACATTTTCTTTTTGAGAAAACTTTCACAATTTAAATGCATGTTATCCGTTATATCTAACAATTTGCATCACTGCACTTTATTTGGATTACATGCACATAGTTAATTGCTTGGCGAATATTTTATCATTTTAATTATTGCTGCAGCTTTATCCACATTTGATCAAATATTGGTGTATCTTATTCACCAATATTATTTCATTTTTTTGCATGGAGTGATCAGTTCTTAATAACTTACTGTCATCACAATTTATTATCATGTTATGAATTTTGATGCTTTCACATATATTGATGTTATTTCACATATTTAGTTATTTATTATTCATCTATGGTATTCTAGTCAGTGCGGTATCATTTGGCTCTGAATGGTTCTTACCACCCTTAGCTTATTCTTATATAATACTACACTCGGTTCACCCTCCACGTCATTTTGTTGATGTTGGGCGGTTAGTATTTGGAGTGGAACATTTTTACGACTCACAGGATTTGGTATCACGCTTATTTTAATATCATTTTATTTATTAGCAAGCGCCATTACAACCCACTTGATTACTCATACGACCAATTATTGTGCCCACAAACATGAAACTTGACATCTTGAACTATACTACATGAAAGAAAAAGCACATGCAGCACAATGATATTAACCACTTGCTGCCGGCCGTACGACTTTCTACGGTCGCAGTGTGGATCCCAATTGCCGGTAGGCCGTCCATATACGGCCTCCAGCCACTGGGGGGCGTGCAAGCGGCGGCACACGCGTGCTTGGCGCATCAATGAGATGCCGATGCGCATGCCTGGCGGCCGCAATGTCCTCCAGGCACCCGCGATCGGCGGTTACACAGACAAGGACGAGGATCTGTGTGTGTAAACACACAGATCCACGTCCTGTCAGGGAGAGAGGAGACCGATGCTGTGTCCCTTGTACATAGGGACACAGATCGGTCACCTCCCCGAGTCAGTCCTCTTCCCCCACAGTTAGAAACACTATGCAGGGTACACATTTAACCCCTTCCTCGCCCCTAGTGTTAACCCCTTCCCTGCCAGTCACATTTATACAGTAATTAGTGCATATTTATAGCACTGATCGCAGTATAAATGTGAATGGTGCCAAAAATGTGTCAAAAGTGTCCGATGTGTCTGCCATAATGTCGCAGTCCCAATAAAAATCGCAGATCGCCACCAATACTAGTAAAAAAAAAATAATAATAAAAAAAAATTCTGTCCCCTATTTTGTAGGCGCTAACTTTTGCGCAAACCAGTCGCTTATTGCGATTTTTTTTTTTACCAATCGGCCTAGACTAAGACTCTTTTTTTGTTTATAGCGCAAAAATTAAACTCGCAGAGGTGATCAAATACCACCAAAAGAAAGCTCTATTTGTGGGGAAAAAAGGACGTCAATTTTGTTCGGTAACTACGTTGCATGACTGCGCAATTGTCAGTTAAAGCGACGCAGTGCCGGAAGCTGAAATTTCACCTGGGCAGGAGGGGGGTATATGTGCCCAGTAAGCAAGTGGTTAATAATACTAACCTGAGTACACAGGAAAATTACTTACTTTTTCTAATGACTCTTTTAATCTTCTGGTATTTCTCTGGCTCCTTCAATTTGATGTCAGACCATCTTTTGCGGAGCTGTTCCTTGGATCTGCGCACCCCAAATTTGTGGTACAGACTTTTGACCACTTTGTCCATTATTTGGGCCTTCACCTTATTAGGGTATTTGTATGGGCCATGTTTAGCATCATAATCCTCCCTCCTCAATATTGCCACCATTTCCACCATCTCCTCAAATGCCATTTTTGTGGCCTTGTATCTCCTGGATTTGGTGTGTGGTACCGCCTTGGTTCGCTGGCTTGAGGTTACCACTTGCCGAGTGTCCGCCATGTTGTCTTGCACTAGACGACCGAGAAGGGGCGGGGAAAGTACGAACGTCAGGGACGGGGAAAACATGCGGAGCTGCACGCATGCGCAGTGTATAAAGGGATACCGCATGGGTCAAAGCGACGTTCAGTGTGTGGAAGAAGGCGGAAGGAACAACCATGTACAACGATGGTACGTAACGTGATTTTTTACTTTATTGATCAGTGGATGAGTTAGTGGCCTATATATGGTGAGAAAGTTTATTAGTAGAGGCTTGACTGACATTAGCTTTTTTGTATTGATTTTGACTTGCAGAAAACATGGAAGCTTTCAGAGACCATGTTTTTTTTACTGAATTTGTGCAGAGATGGAGGGATCTGACAATATTTTGGCAAACAAAAAGAAACCTCAATAAAAACAAAGAGGCCAGGAAGCAAGCACTGGAGAGCCTGCTTGTATTTGTACAAAGATCCCCACAGCAACAGTCAAGACTGTGAATAAAAAAATTGGGACCATTAGGGGCACATATAGGATTTAACGAGCGCTAGTCCTGAATTCAATGACGTCTGGAGCTTCTGCTGATAAAATATATAGGCCAAACCTCTGGTACTACTGCCAACTACATTTCCTGGATGACCATCTGGAGTCCAGGGAATCCCTTTCTACACTTCCCCCCAGAAGGAGCTCCAGCCTTCCCTGCAGCCAACCCTCCAGCCTTCCCTGCAGCCAAGAGCAGCCATCCTCAAAGGAACAACCAGAGTTCCTGGAGGGGCCTGATTGTGACCCATGGAGCAAGGTATTGTAATTTGCTAATGATTTTTTGTAATAAAAGTATAATGATGTCAAATTGATGTTACTAGTGTTCAAAATTTAAGGATTGAACAAAAAGTGTTGGACATATCAATAGACAGTAGTGGCCAAACATGATGGGGACAAGAATGAAAAATGCAGGGGTCTGAATGATTGTCTGTAATATATATTAGCGTTCAATTTGCATCTGTCATGAGTTGAAAAATGTGTGTGATTTATGAAGACAAAAAATAAACTATGTACCTTTTTTATACACAGACAGAGCAAAGCCAGGAGGAGGCAGGGCCCACTGGGAGCCAGGAGGAGGCAGAGCCCACTGCAAGACAGGAGGAGGCAGAGCCCACTGGGAGCCAGGGGGAGGCAGGCCCCAGTAGGAGACAGGAGGCACGGCAGCACACAATGTCGCAGATTCCTCCTCTCCACACTCCCGCAAAAAGGGCCAGGAGGATTCTTCAAATGGAGGAGGAGACCCAGGCCCTTATTCGCCAAGCAACTGCGGCCCTCCGAGAGCCCCCACTGCAGAAGAGGGATTTGCAGCCCTCATTGCTAGCAAGCTGCAGAATCTGGAGAGGGGCCAGTGTGTGCGCTGTGAAACCCTCATCTTCAAGGCAGTAAACCTGGCCATGTTGGGGAAGCTCGATGACAACACCGACATTGTGCGAATCGCTCTTGCTGTTCTTGCTTCTGCTCCTTCTCCTAGTCCTGATCCTGCTCCTGCTCCTCTTCCTGAGCCTGCTCTTGTTCCTGCTCCTGCCACCACCTCGATTCCAGGGACTCAGCCTCCGAGGACTCGGGCTGCAGGGAAGACTGCAGGGAAGACTGCATGGAAGGCTAAAACCAAATGCAGGAAATGAGGAGATATGTGATGCTCCAATGGTCCCAATTTTGTTGATCACATCCTTGGTTGTTTGCTGTGGGGATCTGTGTCTTTACAAATGCAAGCAGGCTCTCCAGTGCTGCCTTCCTGGCTTCTTTGTTTTTATTAACAGAGTTTTCTGTTTGCCTTCAGCCTTTATTTTATGTTATTACACCAGAATAAATGGATTTTTTTTTGCTGACAAAACTTGACCATGTGTTTTTATTAAAATTAAAGAGTTTGCTAGTGAGTAGGCAGTGACATTTAAAAAAATAACATTTTCTAATTAACAAGGGACACTAACCTCCTTGTGGGTAAATTATACTAAATAATATTTTTTTTGTGGTAACTTGACACACTCCAAAAAATAAATAAATGGAAAGCAGTCTAAAATATTATCCAATTACTGTAATAACCAAAAAAGAAGAGCTACATTAAAAGATTAAAAATATGCAGAAAACTTGTTAGAGGGAGATCTGGCTTACAAAAAATCAATAATATTCATGAGATAACAATAAATAATAAAGTAACAAGCTTGTCATAACTATGTGACAATATCAGCAGCAAAATATTTGGATTAGTGTAGCATTAAAAAGAAGAAAAGAATGCGCTGCATTACACGATGCAATAATTTACAACAGAACGAATGTGCTATGTCCATTATGAATGCTAGTTTTACCAGAACGAGCGCTCCCATCTCATAACTTGCTTCTGAGCATGCGTGGGTTTTTCACGTTGTTAAAGCCCACACACGACCATTTTTTACAACCCCAAAAACAAGAATGTTAAAAACGTTGTGAAAAAATAGATGTTCGGAAAAAAAACTGGCCGTTTTTCAGAACCCGAAAAATGCTCTGAAGCCCACACACGATCGTTTTTAATAACATAAAAAAAAACGTAATTTTTTACAACCCGAAAAACGGTCGCGTGTACCAGTGTCAAAAATACAACTTGATAAGGCAAGTTTGAATCTTGACCTATTTCTATCAGAATAGGTGGAAAAACATTACGTTTATCCTTATTAAACCTAGATATAAAACTACTAGCGAAAGTAATGGTGTTGCGTCTCAATAATATAATTGGTTCATTAATAAGCAAAGATCAAGTAGGTTTCATCCCTTTATGCCAAGCCGCAGATAATGTTCGAAGAACATCATTATTGATTCAAGCAGCTAAAACACGGCGAATACCTCTGTGTCTCCTTTCATTAGATATCAAAAAAGCATATAGGGGGAAAGAGAGAGAGGAGGGGAGAAGGGGAAACGTTATGTTCTGTGCTCCTGTGTGAGATCGGGATAACCTGTGATGTTTGCGGTCCGGTCACATGGAAAAGGAGTTGTTAGCATACAGGGGCTTTGTGGTTGACAGAGCAGTTATGTGTCATTGTGCAATAAAACTGATTCTGTCACTGGACTCACCCCAATTCTTAAGCTCATCAGACCGCCGTCACTACTAGCAGCCTCTGCATCGCCTCTGGGTAAAACTGAAACCATAACACACGTGCAGGGCGGGGTTTCATCGACCAGTCAACCTGGCAGCCTGCAGCTCATTGGCCCCTGGAACAACCAGTGAGATGGTTTCCTCCCGTAATTGCTGATGCTGTGCGGACCGTTATATGGGCATTACAGACTGCCTGAGGAGCAATAACTTACCCTGATTCTCCATCCCTGAAGCTGGGATAAAGATGAGAGGGGGAGGTAGTCGCGTTGGTGTTAGTGCAGTGTCCCGGCCGGCATGAGAATATCGGTCCCACACATTCACAGCCAGTGCCATCATTCTTCTTGATGCTGGGTTCTCCCCTTCCTTCGTCAGGCAAATTAGGCAGCCGCCAGGCCCTTGGGATGTGGCAAGTGGACAATCCACAAATTGTGGCAGGTGACGTGACAGGTGATGTGGCAAGTGGACAATCCACAACTTGTGGAAGGTGACGTGGCAAGTGGACAATCCACAACTTGTGGCAGGTGACGTGGCAAGTGGACAATTCACAACTTGTGGCAGGTGACGTGGCAAGTGGACAATTCACAACTTGTGGCAGGTGACGTGGAAAGTGGACAATTCACAACTTGTGGCAGGTGACGTGGCAAGTGGACAATCCACAACTTGTGGCAGGTGACGTGGCAAGTGGACAATCCACAACTTGTGGCAGGCGACGTGCCCCCCCCACCCCATCCCACAAACTGCTTACCACGTATCCGACGCTGCTTATTGCTGAGCGACAACCAGTTCGGTGTGACCTCCTCAAAAATTTCTGCCCACTTTATACTAACAGTGTTTCTGTCACTGTATTCTGCTCTTCTTTTGTCCCATAAATCAGGCCTGACATGGACAAGTTGGATGAGCCGTTCATGGGACACATCTCTGGCCATCTCTGGCCCAAAGGCGATTCAGTTCGCATGTGTAGCGCTATATAAATTTTTCACTCACTCACTCACTTACTGTCTCTTCTCTCCAGGCACTGTCTCTTCTCTCCAGGCATTGTCTCTTCTCTCCAGGCACTAGGCAGCATGTGCTTAATAAGCATGTGATTTTCATAAAGACCACTACCTGGGTCAAAGGATAAATTTTAATGTATGCATATTGTATGCATATTAAAGTTACATATTTTGATGACAAACGGATGTTAGCGGATCGGATGTTAACGGATCGTCCGCTAACATCCATTTTCCGTCCGTTCCGGGTTTTTTTGCGGAAGAAAAATAGGGTTTTCTTCCGTTCAAAAAAACGGAGCTTAACGGAGACGGATGTTAACGGACGTTAGCGGATGCTCATCCGCTAACGTCCGCTATCCCATAGGAAAGCATTGCAGCCCGTTTTAATCCGTAAAACGGACGTATGAAAAAACGGACGAACAGTCCACACGTGTGAAAGGGCCCAAAAGAACAAGGAAAAAACATACTTGATTTAAAAATGTAAGTATTGCTTTTATCATTATAAAATTGTATTTTTGTAAATTGACTTGGGAGTTTCAATTTTTATTTTGTTTAATGGTTTTATCTTGTATACAGGGGCTGTTTATCTGCAGCAATTTTTTATTTTTTTTTACCTTTTTGACTAATCATCTGTCCCGTCATATGATATTCTAGTTAATAGATATTTGAGTAGATGATGAAATATCAGAATAAAAAATGCAGTCACATTCGAGGCTTACATGGACATGAGTATGTAACTCTCGTATTCTAACTAATATACTCCTTGACATATTATGAGCATATAGGGTTGCCTCCTAATTACTGTATTGGTGAGATTTAGCCTCCACTTATGATGCTCAAACCTGGTATTAATTGGGGCTGCCAGACGATATAATGGATACATTTAGAGCATGCCAATCTGTGCAGCTACATGCCAAATGCAGCAATGAGCCTGGTCAGAAGAGCTCACAAATCATAACAATTATTATACTATAGTAATTCTCTATTTTAACTTTTGTAATAATTTTGTTAGTGTCAGAATATTATTTTATTTCATTGTACATTTTTCCTTGTATGAAATAAGCAGCTCTAAGCTTTTGTGTTTGTTTACAACTTTATAAAGATTGATGTCAGCCTACTCTGGAAAATGTCAACAGCACAGTCATCTCAGTTTGTCATCAGCCAAACATTGCCATATTTTTCATGCCTTTGCAAGCTCTTGGCTTTTAACTTTAACTGCTGCTGTGACGTGCAATAGTCTATTGCAAATCAATTCAGAGAATGAGGAAATGGTGCATTACGCAAGAACTCCCATGGAATTGTGTATTACAGTCTTACAAATAGCAGATAAGAGCATTATGATTAATGGTGTCTTAATAAATGCCAAAAAAATTAGCAATACTTTGTTGTTTTCTTTTGTAAATTTGCCAATCACTGCATGAGCTTTACCACAATGTGTGTGGGAGCACTATGACTTTGCTTAAATGTTTTTGTCTGATTTATGTGATAAGGTTTCAATAAGTTTATCTTCAAGAGACAGTTAAATGCATTCTATTAGAGGAAATGATCAAACCACTGACCTTTTAGGCTAATTTGCAGATAAAGACATGTATAATGTTTTTAGTAGTGCTAATAATATTGTATTAACCCATATACTTTTATTATACATCATGTGCCTATTTGGTTTTGCTTGAGTTTGTATAGAAACATAACATTTCTAAGGGGGCGCATGCGCAGGCTCTAGCGGGGCGGACATGCCTGACTAGAGCTCCGCTCTATGGGGAAGGAAAGCCGCAGATAACCCCATTTTTAGCCACACGCCGCTGGACAAAAACAAGGGCAACAGCTGCAGGAAGGTGAGGGGAACATAATAAGACCATTATGGTGCTGGGTGGCTCCAGAAATAAAGTTAAAATGAATCTGGCCAGCGGAGCGCAGCAGAGCAAAGCTGCTGCTAAAAAGGCGCCAGTCACCTCAGAGCGGCTCCCCTCAGGGAAAGAGAAAAAGCATACAGCTAAAACAGCTAAACTTATGGCTACACTGGCCAATTCCACCTCAGATAGTGAAGGTGAAGATGCAAATACAGCAACTACAACCGCCATACATGAGGATACAGTCCCCTCAGGGCTACTTAAACAGTTTGAGAGAATGCTCCACAAAGCATTGAAGCAGACTTCTGAACAGATTACCACAAGTCTCACTAGAGAAATTAGGGAGCTAGGAAACCGCACTGAAGCCCTGGAAGCAAAAACAGAGGAAATTGAAGCCTATACCCAAGACTGCCTGAATGATATAGACTTAGTTAAAGAAGAGAATCTAACATTACAAAACAGGTTGGAAGATTATGAGAACCGTGCTAGAAGGTCCAACTTAAGGTTCAGAAGCATACCAGAGTCTGTAGTAGACCTTCAAGCCACCATAATGGCATGATGCCAGGAATTGCTCCCAGGTACACCGGTGGAACGCTTGGAGATGGATAGAGTGCACAGAACACTCACTCCTAAAAAGGCAGATGGTCCCCCCAGGAACATAATAGCCAAGTTTCATTTTTATAGGACCAAAGAACAAATACTGGAAGCAGCAAGGGAAAAAAGTAACCTGTCGTTTCAAAGCATTAATTATCAAATATTTGTGGACATCTCGCAGCTGACCATAACTAAGAGAAGGGCTATGAAACCCCTTCTAATAGAATTGCAGCAATGCAATATTAAATACCAATGGGATTTCCCCTTTTCCCTCCGCTTCACGTATCAAGGGACGAAGATTGTCTGTAGATCACCTGACCAACTACATCAGGCCCTTATAGACTTCAAACTATTTGAGAAACCCTCCACTGCTTCAAGCTCACGCAGAAGAACTGCCTCATCCTCCTCCTACAACACGATGGACTGATCTTCTTGCACTCCTAATCTTTCTTTTTTTCCTTTTTTAGGTTGTGAAAATAGATGTTGGCACCCTTCATGTTGGCCCCATCTCTATGGTGGCTTTACCCATCCCTGTTTGTTAGGCTTAGTTCTAGCATTAATTATTGGTGGTGAAACTGTTATCCCACACGCCACTAAAATGAATCTTATAGGGAGTTGGCCCTTATGCCTTATGCCTTATTACTTGTTTATAGTATATACCCCACACAGTTCCATGAGCCACATTATGGGTGACTCCTTATGGGAACCAGTGGATCTCACCACACCAGCTCCTCTTGATTTACTGCAAATTGACATTCAATAATCTTTTGTAACTAAATACACGAGTAAGCTGTTGAGTTGCCAACTGACACCCCTCTTTAACTCGTATTTACCTCTTACCTCTTACTTTTCTTCTGAGATTATCCACTTTGAATCCTACCCCCCTCCTTTCCTCACCTGGTCTGCAAGGGGCAACCCCGGTAAATACCGCACAAGGAAGCAAGGTAAGAGGAGACACTTTGGTTTGGCTACCATGGCACCTTTGAATATGTTATCTCTCAATGTACAGGGTATGAACACTCCACAAAAACGGACAAAAGCATTCAGGCTCTTTCAATCTAAAAAGGCTCATATAGTATGTTTACAGAAAACTCACTTTACCCCTACATCAACCCCCAAATATTTTAATAGAACATATCCACAAGTATATATGGCATCTGCCTCAGCCAAGAAAAGAGGTGTCCTAATAGCTTTCCACCGTTCAACCCCATTCTCCTTGAAAACCAAACTCAGAGACCCTGAAGGCCGATATCTGATCTTAACAGAATACATTCTAGATACGGCGGTTACGGTTGTATCCTATTACGCCCCTAATCTCAATCCTATGCCATTTATGTCACACTTATTCCAAACAGTCAATACACACAAAATGGGTTCCCTTTTCATAAGTGGAGATTCGAACCAAGTTCTACTCCCGTTTCTAGACAAATCTCCCTACACCCAACCGAAATACCACTCAAAATGGACCTTATCGTCTCTCCTTTCAAAATACAATCTGGTAGACATCTGGAGAGAGATGAAACAAAATTATACCTACTTCTCTAATCCTCACCAATCACACAGTTGCATAGATCATATTTTTCTAACAATTGGAATGTTGCCAGAAGTCCTCGGTTCCGATATAGTCCCCATTCCCTGGTCAGATCATTATGCTGTATTTACAACAATAGCATCAACTATCCCTAAAAAACAAGACTCTACCTGGTACATGCCAGAGATACTGCTCAACCATCCCGCTTATTGTCTAGAAATAGAACAAGCTTTAAAAGACTATCTGAAATTTAACATGACCCCAGAAATATCTGCTCTCACACTATGGGAGGCCCACAAACTGGTACTAAGAGGAGCTCTCTAAAGACAGCTTGGGATCCTTAAGAAAGAACGAAAACAATTGGCAATAAAACTGGAAACAGAATTCAATCTTGCGTACTTAGCCTTTCAAAGTGACCACTCTCCCAATGCTAAAAATCGCTTATATAGAGCGCGCTTAGAGTATGACTTGTTTCTTACAGAATCGGCAAATAAATCTTTAAATAGGTCCAAACATACCTTTTATAAGAGTGCTAATAAATCTGGTGCATACCTTGCCAGAATGCTAAATTCAATAAACTGTTGTGCTTTTTTTAAGGTCATATTTACCCGCACAGTAATTTACTTTGAATTCTTTTATAACGAAGATGTTTTTAAATACAAGACAATCTATATGCCATAGTCTGTAATATGAAACTTATTCACGGAGACGTATGATCATACAAAATAGCTAATTTATTGGTAGACAAATTATGAATATTTACATGAAATTAAAATACCAGTTGTGTTACATTAACGACATGAAAATCAATAAAATACCCCAAAAATGGGCATGCAATACCTTTGATTTGTGTCATGGTAAGTTCTCAAGATAACTTTATGTAAATGACAATGAAACAAAAGCGTCTACTTCACATGCCCAATCGTTACTATACTGCAGGTAAGTAATCGATTAACAATGTGAAATATATTGGACGTTTGTTTTGTCAATAAAATTAGAACTATGTAAAAATAAAAATATAATAAAAATTGTACTCTTTAAGGAAAAATTACCAGTTATTGATTATGAGAACCAACCATTTCTACAGGATATTCAATACTTCAATATTTCAACATTTCTAGGGAACAACAATAGATTTCAGATAAAGTAAAAATTACATAGTTACCACTTCCAAGAATGGCTATTTCCTATTGGCAAGTGACCAGAGCTAAAATCGTTGCAGTCTTCATGCATAGTGCAAGCGTGCCCCCTTTTCTGAAGTGGTCTTCTCTCATCCTCCCATTGAGCTTTTTTCCTTTTTTTTCAGACCCTCTCTATCTCATGGGTTTCCCTTTTTATATTGATTAGAATAATAGGACTATAAAGATTATACTCAGTTCTGCCCATCTGACAACTGTCCTTAACTCATAGGCCTGTGGCACATATGGGCGTTCCTGTCAAGACGTGTTTGGTTTCTATTGGCTGACAGCTTAATAATTGACTTGTTCTCTGGGCTTGGAGAACCTCGAGTAATATTACTTCCAGCCACTAGGTGTCTCACCTTTATTGTGAGATCATCCATCTATACGTTGGATATTTATATTTTTGGGTAAACTATCGACATATATCTATATATATATATACATATACACAGATATATATATATATATATATATATATATATATATATATATATATATATATACATCCATGTATGACTCTGGTATCTTTATATTATATAACATACAATTAGTATACTGTTGATTTCTATATAATATGTTCCTATATTCCTTTATAAACGTTTTCCCCAAAACAGTCTTTGCAATCAATGCATAGGTTACATCTCTCAATCAAATGCAAAATAATTATTAATGTGGATACATGAATGATTTTGATATGTGTTTGATGGATATGTGTTACAGGTTAATTCACATTTTTTTATAATCACAATGTGATATCTTTCATAATGTTGATTAGCTTATTTAAAGCACTTCTATTTATAAAACAAATTTCTCATATAATTCTTTCTTCGAACAAAGTTCTACATTAACGGAATATCTCCCTTGGTCCTAAGATGTCATTCATAATCGACACATTACCTCTCATTTATTTCATATCAACATATATTCTTTGACTACCCTGTGTATTAATACTTATACATTAGTTTGTGAATGTTTGACATTAAACTGCCTCTTAATTAAGACAGGATACTAAGACCAGCTGTGTAAACAATTCATTTTCAGGGACTTTTGCTGACCCATAAGCCATTGTTTTTAGGACAGCTAAAGTCAACGTTCTTTTTCATGAAAAGCTACACCACAATGGCCATATATATTCACTTGAAGCCAGTTTAAACATTTTGTTTGGTGAGAAAGCCATTTCATTGTTCTGTGAGGAGAGTTTCCATTGTTCAGACTTTCATCCAAGCTTGTAAAAGTACAAAATAGCTAATGTATTGGGACTTGGTCAAATATGACTTTGTTCCCGAACAGATCTCATTTCAACGTTTTATCTCAAATTCAAGGTTTAATGGACTTCCCATATCTTTTTCGGAAAAATATTGAATATATTATTTTTATCGTCGCCCAAAACCCACTACAAAACAAATCGTACTCTCCTATCAAACTGAAAATAGCAAGTAACACAATTACTAGCAATCCCCTTAAAATAGTTCAGAAATTCGGAGCACATCTGAAAAAGTTATATTCAGAAACAAATACATTTAATGAAATAGAGGCGGAATCCCTTTTCTCAAAAACTCATCTGCCGCATATGACCGAAACCCAAAAAGAACAATTAGACAAATCAATCTCACAAGAAGAAGTAACTATTGCTATCAAGACACTCAAATTAAATAAAAGGCCTGGACCAGATGGATTTACGGCTAAATATTATAAGACCTTCTGCAAACTCATTTCTCCCAGACTAGCTGAAGCCTTCAACGAGCTATTAAATCAAAAGTCCTTTAGACAGGAATCGCTTTTAGCCACTATCTGTATGATCCCCAAGATGCATGCAGATAACACGCTCAGTGAAAATTACCGCCCTATATCAATATTAAACACGGATGTTAAACTCCTAGGTAAAATCTTGGCGATGCGTTTAAACGAAATAATCGGGACGCTAATACACAGAGACCAGGCAGGCTTCATGCCCAAGCGGCAGGCGGGGGACAATATAAGAAGGGCAAATTTACTGGCATATATTGCAAAAAAGAGAGGTATCCCTATGTGCTTTCTTTCCCTAGACATAAAGCAGGCATTTGACTCTGTGTCCTGGTCATACCTGAGATATGCATTGCAAAAATGGGGCTTCGGCCCCAATTTCACAAAATGGATCCTGGAACTGTATAATGGCCCGAAAGCTTATGTAAAATATGCAGGGTACAAGTCAAATCCATTTTCCATAAATAGAGGTACGAGACAGGGATGCCCGCTATCCCCTTTAATATTTGCCCTTCTTGTAGAGCCTCTTGCACAAAGGATCAGGTCAGACCCAACGATTTTAGGGATAGAAGTAGGTGGCCATAATCATAAGTTATGCATGTTTGCCAATGATATCCTGCTTTTTCTCGCGTCTCCCCAAGTTTCTGGACCCAACCTTACGTTGATTCTAAACCAATTTGCTCCTATCTCAGGTCTAGCTATCAATCCCAAAAAATGTCTCGCTTTAAACATTTCTCTCTCTGATATAGAACTAAGCGCAGACAAATCTGGTTTACCCTTCAATTGGTCAGATAAGAACATCCCTTATTTAGGAATACGTCTCACAGCAACACCTTTAGAATTGTTCTCGTCCAACTACCCCAATCTTCTAAAACAAATATCAAATCTTCTAAAATCCTGGGCCCATTTACCACTGTCATGGTTCGGCAGAATCAGCGCGGTCAAAATGATAGAATTGCCAAAACTCCTATACCTCTTCAGAGTGTTACCCGTCCCAATTCCAACATACATCCTAAGAGTTGTGCAAAAAAGAGTTTCTATGTTCGTGTGGGGATCCTCTAGACCGAGAATAAAACCTCAAATCTTACATCTTTCTAAGGTTAATGGGGGGTTTGGGTTTACCCAATTTTTCGAGTTATTATAAAGCAGCACAACTAGCTAATCTAGTGAAATACCACGCCATTCATGAACCTCTTCTTTGGGTATCAATTGAAGCAGTAGAATGTGATCCTGTCTCTATTTCTAATGTTTTATGGATCTCCCCTAAAGCACGCAAACACATACATAACCCTATCACTAAGCATTCACTCTCCCTATGGAATAGATTGAAGGTTAAACATCTCCTACAATCCCCTCATATCCCCCTTCTCCCTTTTTTTTAGAAACCCTGCTTTCTACCCAGCATGGAATTATCCTAACACCTTTAGAAAATGGGTGACGAAAGGTTGTACACGCCTGTATGAATTATCGAACTCTTCTTCCTTCAAGTCTTTTCCCACAATCTGTGAAAATTATGACATTCCACAAACTGAGATATTTAGATATTTGCAAATAAAACATTTCTTTAAACCATCATTAGACACTTCTCCTACGCCGTTACGCTTATCTATCTTTGAATATTTCTGTAAAAATGATCCTCATGCTAGGGGTGTAATTTCAACGATTTACTCCCTGTTATTGACTAGCTCTGCTTCTGGGAAACTATCTTATGTGAGTAAATGGGAAAGAGATCTGGAACTAGAACTAGAGGCTTCGGAGTGGAAGCAAATCTGGAATAGCACCAAGTCAGCTTCCCTGAGTGGATTAGCGATTGAAACGAACTACAAAGTAATCACAAGATGGTATTTAGTTCCTGTCAGGATTGCGAAGTATGTACAAAACTTCCCGGAACAGTGTTTCAGGGGCTGTTCATCAACAGGGACATATCTTCACATCTGGTGGTCGTGTCCAATAGCACTATCATTTTGGTCAGAAATCTTTCATATAATCAACATTGCGCTATTAATATAAGTTAAACTAAACAATCAGTTGATAAGGGAAAAAAAAAAAAAAATTGTTGAAATTAAAATTACAATAAGATTACAAAGACCCCAAAATTAAAAGGGAATAGAACACATGATTGAGAGTAAAGTCTTTGTATCAATGGTAATGGTTAAAAGTAGGTTCATCAATATTGAATAAAAGTTCATAAATTGAAATCATGTGTGGTGGCCGACACCACTAAATAAAAAAGGATGGAGGCTTACCGGATGGCAAGCAATAAAAGGCTTGCGGCTGCAAACCCCAGCCAGGGCCTTTTGATGATCCTCGCAGGGGGATGAGAGGGGATGGATGTTGAGACTTCCCAAACACGGATCCACAGGATTGCAGCGTGTCACAAAAAAAAACTTAATAGTGAAGTACAACAGGACCAGCACATATAGGATATTTGTGACTCAAGGGACCACCACCACCAAACCACCCTATGGATGGGAGGCTTACCAGAGCATAAAGCAATACGAGCATGCGGCTAAACCCCTAGCCAGGGCCTTTGAAATCCTGAGCGATGGTGATATATCCTGGAGTCCTCCGGTGTTATGTGGTCAGTAGATACATAAAAAGAATGATATTGCCCACATGGTGAAGTATGTTGACTAAGTTGTTTTAATATAAAAAGGTTTAACACTTACAGGATAAAAACAGAAATGGATAAAAGCCGGCCGGCTCTATCAAACGCCCGTCCACACGGAACGAAGAAACGTCTTGCGTCAGCACGCTACCTTCCCGACGCACGTTTCGTCAAAAGTTGACGTCATCTGGGGCCCCAGTGTCATTTCTGTTTTTATCCTGTAAGTGTTAAACCTTTTTATATTAAAACAACTTAGTCAACATACTTCACCATGTGGGCAATATCATTCTTTCTATGTATCTACTGACCACATAACACCGGAGGACTCCAGGATATATCACCATCGCTCAGGATTTCAAAGGCCCTGGCTAGGGGTTTAGCCGCATGCTCGTATTGCTTTATGCTCTGGTAAGCCTCCCATCCATAGGGTGTTTTGGTGGTGGTGGTCCCTTGAGTCACAAATATCCTATATGTGCTGGTCCTGTTGTACTTCACTATTAAGTTTTTTTTTGTGACACGCTGCAATCCTGTGGATCCTTGTTTGGGAAGTCTCAACATCCATCCCCTCTCATCCCCCTGCGAGGATCATCAAAAGGCCCTGGCTGGGGTTTGCAGCCGCAAGCCTTTTATTGCTTGCCATCCGGTAAGCCTCCATCCTTTTTTATTTAGTGGTGTCGGCCACCACACATGATTTCAATTTATGAACTTTTATTCAATATTGATGAACCTACTTTTAACCATTACCATTGATACAAAGACTTTACTCTCAATCATGTGTTCTATTCCCTTTTAATTTTGGGGTCTTTGTAATCTTATTGTAATTTTAATTTCAACAATTTTTTTTTTTTTTTCCCTTATCAACTGATTGTTTAGTTTAACTTATATTAATAGCGCAACGTTCCTTTTTTCCTTACTTGTATTGTGTTTGTATGACACTGTTGTGTTGCAGCTTAGTTAGGTATTTTCTAGTGCCTTAGCGCGGTATTTCTTCTCTTTGTCATATAATCAACATTCTCTCAGAAAAGGAAATTTCTCTAGATCCTAAAACTGCTCTATTAAATTTAAAACCTGACAATTTGTCACTCACGCAATTCAAATTAATTATACAACTTCTTACAGCTACGAAACAAACGCTCGCTAAGGCATGGAAATCCCCTAATCTATCACTAAATGAAGTAGTTAACAGGATGAACAACGCGATGATACACGCCAAGATGATGGCAATCGATACGGACACGATCACCAGATATGAGGCTATATGGAAGCCTTGGATCACCTATACAAGTCCCAACGCATTTAACAATGATGTTTTACAACCATGGTAGCCCAGCCAAGTTAACAAATCTTTGTGCATAGTACTCAAAAAACGGTGCCTGGGTTGCTCCTGCAGACCCCCCTCCTCTGATCCCTTCCCTGCCGTTCTTCCCTTTTCCCCCCCTCTTTAGTAATACCGTTTATGCTTTATAATGCTTGTTCTCCTCAGTATTGTTAAAATGTTGGATATCGTTGAAACTTCCAGCTTCTGCATGAACTGGCCGTAGAGCTAGGTACGGTCCTGGAGTCAGCTCAGACAGCACTGGACAACAGTGACAACGCATAGTGACTCTGGGCAGTTAGTAAACCTGTCACTACTATACGCTCTACTTTGTTGACAATAAGTAGTTTTAGCTTGTAACGTACAACAACTATGTTTATTTGCTAAGAAGTTACTTCTATTTTGTAACCTTTTCACTTTATTGTACCTGTACAATTCTTTATCACACAAATAAAGATATATTGACAAGGAAACATAACATTTCTGTTATCTTTTGCTTTCCTCTATGTGTAAATGCACATTTACATTTTATCATTTTTAATATATGCAATTTATATGATACAATTATTTTCTGTGTTGAAATAATTTCAGGACCATCAGTTTCAGTTATTGTCTGAATCTAATGCTATTTATTGAGGAAATATTTCAACCAGCTATGTGAATAAAGATTTTTTTATTTTATTCACTATAATACATAGCGGCTGTCTAGGAAAATGGACAGTGATTATACAAACTAAATATTGTAAATTTTATTTAAAACCAGGCTATGATTATTTATATAGTTCAAAATAGAAATTAGGAAACATATCTAAATATGATATATAGAAATAATGTAATGTATATAACATCTACAGTACTGAAGTAAATATGATAAAGTGGGAACATTAAATATTGAATTAAATGTTAGATGACACATTTTCAATGTCATTATTGCTTTAATAAACCAGCTCAAAGTCCTGTTTAGCACACTTTTAGAGTCACTCTAAGGGTGCATTGACACTTGTAAATGTACCCACACTGCGATTAGATGTGAAAACCCCAGTGCGAGTACCCACAATTAGCTGTGAGATGCCAGCCCATTGAAAGCAATGGGAGCCCTGAATCTAGATTGTCTCAGAACTTCACATGTGCCAACAGCCCATTAGATTCACTCAGAGTCCAACTGTCCATGTGCATTTAACTCTCTGCATTATGGGACCAAGAAAAATGTGTAAAAGGCAAATATTCAATCAGGCAATACATCTTCTGGCCTTTGCATAACATTTTGTGATTTTAGGTACAATTAGATTAAAAGTTTCTATTACCTGCTTTTGAAACTGATACCTTTTTTAAGCATAATTGGACTACTTCTCTTGAAAATAATATTTTTTGATCAGATTTCTTTCAAATGTAAATACTGTATTTTTAAACTATTAGGGTGATCATAGCTGGGGTAATATTGCATAAACATGTTTCCTTTTTTATTCTTTCTATAAAAACTTTGCATGTAAATTACTGTTTTATACAAAACAAAAAAGTAAAGATTAACATTTGTAAAGGTTACAAAGAGCATTTGAAAGCAACGTAAAATGCTAATAGTGCAAATTAGAGAAATTCAAACAAATAAAATGTAGAAAATATTATGTGATCTCAAAATTTAAAAGTACAAATTTCCAAAAATATGAATAATCATAAAACTTGATCATTTGGATAAATAACATATTTGAGCAGTATTTAAAAAAATATGTATATATTTTTACTATTATTCTGCGCATACACGATCGGAATTTTCGACAAGAAAGCTGTGGATTTTTTTCAGATAAAATGTTGGCTCAAACTTGTGTTGCATACACATGGTCACAGAAATGTTGTCAGAAATTCCGAACATCAAGAACGCAGTCACGTACAACACTACAACAAGCCGAGAAAAATTAAGTTTAATGATTCCGAGCATGCATAGGAATTTTGTGTGTCAGAATTGCATACAGACGATCGGAATTTCTGACTAGAACTTTTTTACTGTCGGAAAATTTGAGAACCAGCTCTCAAATTTTTGCTGTCGGAAATTCCTAGGCACTATAGAGCTCCACAACTCCAAATGAGCTTATCAGGAGTATAATACCAATGGGTATGAATCTTAACCACAGTCTCCTTGATAGCAATAGAGCGAGTACATCTATGCATATTGGAGACCATATTGAGCTAGTCCTCTGCAGAGAGCTCCTGTGCGGTTTCTGCTTTCCAACCCAGCATAGCAGTTGACTTATGCCGCGTACACACCATCACTTTATGTGATGAAAAAAAATGACGTTTTTAAAAACGTCACTTTAATTGACTGTGTGTGGGGGAAAACGTCGTTTTATGTCTTGTAAAAAACGACCAAAAAAAATTGAAGCATGCTTCAATTTTATGTGTCGTTTTTCAAAAGTGCACTTTTTACTTCACAGAAATTGACTGTGTGTAGCAAAAAACGTTGTTTTCTAAGACGTTTTTTCATCCACGCATGCCCAGAAGCTACTTATGAAGCAAGCTTCAATGGTAAAACGTGGTGGAACGTAACCTCACTTTGAAAGGTCATTGTGAGAAAACGATGGTGTGTAGGCAACTTCGTCTTTGAAAATTGAAGTTTCAAAAACGTAATTTTTTACTTCACAGAAAGTGTCGTTTTTTTTCATCACATAAAGTGATGGTGTGTACGCGGCATTAGAGTATCGTGATGATTTAGGTATTTATATAAGTTTGAGATTATCCCTTTATTTCGAAAGGAAAATCAATGCTTTTTCTTTATTTTTTTATGTCTGTGTTTTCCCTCTATATCCACTGAATAAGGGTCTGGTATAGATTTTTAGGGGTCTCCACTTTTTTTTGTTCTAAAGTCACAGTAAACACATTTTGTGAGCAATGTGTGCTATCCCTGTAGGATTGGAGGGGGCACATGTACCCAGCTTAGCCAAGCGGACATGCCACATTCTGCATTCTCTCCGGGATTTCAGAGAGAGGGCCAGATTCTGGTACATCTGGCGTATCTCCGCGGCGGCGTAACGTATGTCATTTACGTTACGCCACCGCAAGTTTTTCATGCAAGTGCTTTATTCACAAAGCACTTGCGTGTAAAGTTGCGGTGGCGTAACATAAATCACCCGGCGTAAGCCCGCCTAATTCAAATTAGGCGAGTAGGGGGCATGTAGCATTTAAATGAAACGCGTTCCCGCGCCGAACGGGATTCGCGTATCTAGCTAATTTGCATACTCGACGGGGAAAACGACGGAGGCGACACCTAGCAGACCAAAAAAAATTGCATTTAAGATCCGACGGGGTAAGAGACTTATGGCTGTCGGATCTAATGGATATCTATGCAGAACTGATTCTAAGAATCAGTCGCATAGATACGACGCCCCAGATTAGGACTTACGACGGCGTACATGGCGTTGCGCCATCGTAAGCCCTTTGAGAATCTGGACCAGAGTGTCTAAATAAAAATAATTCTGGGTGATGGAGGGATCTTTGCCAGGTTTTGGTAGTGTTATAACAATGGTTTGGAACATTTCTCTTGGGAAGGCACCAGAGGCTGCGGCTTCATCAAATAGCCTAGTAAGGTAAGGGGAGAGAAAAGACTTCTAATACTCAGCAGGCAATCCATCTGCCCAGGAGCCTTATGAAGAGGTAATTGTTTAAATTCTACTATATATTATAATGTATTTTTTTTGTCATAAATTATGTTACAGGAGCATTGACTGATGAGCAATAGACTGATGAGCAATATCCAGGTAAGGGGGAGTTCCCCTCCCCCTATTTTCCCAGGATTGGACCTATACCCGCTTAGTGTCTGGAAGAGCCTCAAAAGCAAGCAGGACCATGTCTAGAGGGAAACAATATACAGTTGTGCTCATAAATCTAAATAACCTGGCAGAATTTATGATTTCTTGGCCATTTTTCTGAGAATATGAATAATAACGCAAAACATTTCTTTCACTCATGGTCAGTGTTTGGCTGAAGCAATTTATTATTAATCAACTGTGTTTACCCAATTGCCCTGATCAAAAGTGTACATACCTTGGTGATTTTGGCCTGATAACATGCACACAAGTTGACACAAAGGGGTTTGAATGACTATTAAAGGTAACTGTTGCCTTATGGTTTTATGTCCATTAACAGCGGTATATAAAATTGCAATTTGATATATATATATTTCAGGTAGAAAGAAATGTATAGTATTGAGTGCTGTGTATTTCTTACAGTAATCAGCTACAACTTCAAAGGGTGGCCTTTTGTTTTCCTGTTTACATCGCACATTGGCTATAAACAAAAGCCTGCTGTGACTCATCCAATCAGGCTGTGCCCAATATACATTTACTAGGTACAGTGACCAATTAGGGAGAATTATATTAGCCACCTTACAGAAAGGAGGGGGATATATAATGCTTTGTAGGCAAGCTAGGGGGCTCTTCAGAATTGGGAACAGAAAGCAGCCACCATGGGCTGACCTGAAGTTACCAGGTAATCTAACTCGATACTTGTATCTTATATTGTATTGTAGATATGGGCGTTGTGGGTAATTTGTAAATACCATGTAAGCCAGGGGACCTACACTGTACATTGTGTTGTAAATACTGTCTGGTGTGTAATTTATATATATTATGTAACCCTATCAATAAATGTCTATTGCTGATGGAACTACCTCTTTTGTACAAGATCTCTCAGAGCTAGATATGTGTATGTCCATACGACTACAATGATTGAGGTGTATGCACATAATCACATGACTAGTCAACAAATGGCGACCATTGAAGGGACAGAAAAAAATTTGGTGGTCTCTTTCAGCAATATCCAAGGGGTTGCAATATTTAAAAAAAAAGGGGCACACTATGAAAGGCTTTTGGTTCGAATGCTATAGGAACATTGGCTGCTCTAAGTGCTCAATAAAGGAAAAGGGCTATAAGAAATAGCTGTGTTGTACAGTGTATAATCAATAGAAAGATTACTGTTAGTATACTGAGGAGCACATAACTTACGTCAAAAGCTAAATATAATATAGAATTTGTACATGAAGAGTCCAGATGCATTAGAAGGAGGGAAAAGAGCTGTTGCTATGCATGAAGATTCAGTCTATTAAAAAAAAAAAAAAAAAAAGATGGCTGGGGAGGACAGACAGTCTTTAGAAAATGTGCTACTTGTAGCTAACAATATTGGCAAACTATTGCCAGGAGTGCACATAACATTGCATGCAGACAATGTCTTGCAACAATGTAAATTGCTGGGAGTTGCCAACTCCAGAGATCAGGTTAAAGTTTTACTATTAACAGTTAACTTAAACACATGGTCTTCCCTACCAGACCATGTTAAAGAAGGAAGCGTAGATTACAATGAAACGGTAGATGAATTACTAAAAATATTATATCCCTTTGACCTAGGCTTAATAGCAGCGTATAGAACAAAACAGGAAAATAATGAGAATCCACTTCTTTATGCAAACAGGCTATGGTCAGCTTATTATGTAGGCAAACGGAGAAACGTAGACAGAGAGGACCCAGAGTACAAAACCCTCCTAATATCTAATGCCCATCCGAAATTTAAAATTAAATGTGGATTTTTTATAAATCCCCTTACAGATTCATATCAATGTATCATGGACTGCATGCACAAGCATTTTCATGTAGTCAGAAGGTCCAATTCAAGTCACACTAAAAGAGAATTTGTCACCTTTTCAAACAGGAAGAGGCACCATTACAATTACAATGCCTCCAAAGATAAGATCCATAGGCATGACTTGGCAGTTACTAGCCAGAGGCAAATAGCCTCCTGCTCCCCTTTGAATGTAAATTCCATGGAAAGCGATCTCAGATTACAGCACAGGAGAGCTATTCTGAAGGAACTTAAATTAATTACCACAATCACCTCTCTTGAAAAGGAGATTGAACTATTGCAGTCCCATATTCATAATTGGGAAAATACCAATAAAATAATGGAAACATCACAACAAGTTTCTATGGTAAAAAATGAAGCATGCCATGCAGATGTGGTACAGTGTAGGAAAGAATTGAAAGAAATAAAACAATCTTTGGATCAAATTGTTAAGGTCCCGCAGAAATCCATCTGTTCCATTCAAAGAGGAAATACAGGAGGGAGGCCCAACCTATCTAGGTTATCTGCCAGGACTTCACCTTACTGGGAACAAAACTTAAATATAAGTAATGTAGAAACAGCAAAAGAATTACCGGATCTAATGTGTCATTCAGATGTCTATGATCTGAGTAATTTATTTCCACCAGATCCAACTGTGAATGTCAGTGAACATATACCAATGTAAATATGTAAATGTAACAACGTGGCAGTGTTTGCTCTCTTTGGGTGTCAAAGAAAGGAAAAAGGGTAATAACTTTTTGTCTATAAGTTATATTTTCCAGGTGCAGTGAGCTCATGAAAAAGTATTTACATATTAAGCAGGTGTATCAATATAGATGTATATATACATCAATGCATACACCTAACAAAGGTAACGTATATTAGACCAGGTATTCAAACATGGGTATTAGTAATACAGGTGTTTATCTTCCCCAAAGAATCAGAAGTCTGCCATAAATATTTAAAGGTATAAGGTACAAGTATTGCCTAGTACAGAAGCTTACTCTTGCTTTATTTTTTTTGTTTATTGTTTATTTTATTTTTTTGTGTTCTTGGCTGTTTATTTTTTCCTCCCATTTGCAGAAACACATAGCCAATCCTTTAAAAGAAACGCCTAGCAATTCATTTGCAAATTACCTAAGCTAGGGGATTCAAGCTAAACGAAGGTGTGTGTGTGTGTGTCATGGAATGAAAGGGTATGAATGGTCCATGTGTAAACAATACTTTTTTTTGTTTGTTTTGATATTTTTTTTTCTGTTTTATGGCCATCAATAAGTGTAATCCCACTAATGCGCATACTTTGTACGGTTTGTTTAATTCATAATTGTTTTCTCTCTCTCTCCCCCAATCTCTTGTTTGTAATGAGCTCAATACTGGTACCAGTTTAAATTTATACTTTTTTTTTCTATAACTGAAATGTATTCGCGAATAAAAAACCTGTGCACAGGTACAAGATAAGTTTATTTTGTTTATTTTGTTTTTCTCTCTCCTTTTCCTGGGGTTAGAGTGAAGTGTCATTCACTCTGACACTTGGAAACTACATAAAACATTATGCTGTGGCATATTATGGATCCAGTAGGTCCTATATTTCTCTGTTTTTCTCCTTCCAAAATTGACGCATGTGCTGGTAATATGCGTAAAGGGGGTAGGTCAGCAGGAGGTCTTCTTAGACTTTAAGTACTTACAAATCCCACCATGTTTTCCAATAATTTTGGTTTGTCAAAATACAGATATGTGAGGGAGTCGGTTACATGGGTCACTGTACTTACTGTGGATGGACTCATTACCTCTGCTGGCAATCTGTGCCAAGCATATACGGTCAGTTAGCCCATTAACCTCCTCAAAAGAGGTACAGTAAGATGTTATTAATGGTTTGGACTTTTGTATTTTAGGAAGAAATACACACATGGACAGATGATCGAAACCAAGACTGATCAAATTGCTGTGAAACACAGAGGACCTTAAAACATAGTCTTTTTTTAATGTTTGTTTTAAGGACAATCCTTGAATAGAATTAATTAGAGTCAGGCCTAACTAAATTCTAAAATATTTTTAATTAATTTTTTTAGTGGTCTGTTTCATTAAACAGGGCCAGGCCTCTCTCTCTCTCTGATACCACTTCCTGTGGCCTGTTGGACTGGCAAATTGATTTTTACTAAGAATCAATTAATGTGGTAATCACTACAGAGAGGACATTGCCTTTTGTATAAAAGCAATGCAATTTTTATTTTATTTTATTTTTTTTTAATTTTATTTTTGTTGTTTAACAAAATACAGATTCAATGCTCTTTAACAATGCAAAGGTTGGGGCAGCATTGAATCTGAATACTTTTTTTTACCTTTTTAGGTTTACTTTTTATTCCTCCTTTTTCTTCTAAGGAAAACAATTTTTTTCGTTATTTCCTATATCACCTTATTTTTGGTGATTCTGGAGGTCGCTATGGTGAAATAAAAAATAAATAAAAAAAAAAGAGGGGAGTAGGGGTAACATTATATCTTATATGGACAACATTTCGAACAGTTAAAACAAGACAAACATGTTGATATAGAATATTAAAGCTTCCCTATATCATTTTGGGGATGGGACAAAGTTCCAACTGTTTTTTTCTTCTCTTTTGACACTGGATAAATGTTTTATATAAATGTGTGACATTGTAGCTATTACCAACTATCACAATAGTTAGCAACAGTAATGTGACTAGTTTCCTTGTATAGGTGACATTGCATCCTCTCTACAGTTCTAATATTGGGCAGTCATCATATGTGGTCATGGGTAATTTTTTTTATGTTGGTCAGTTTTCCTTTTTGTGCCAAAACTAATTAAAAAAAAAAAAAAAGCAATGCTTAAAGATCAATAGATATACTGGGACTGGTGAGACTCGTAGTGATTGGCAAATAACAGAGTATAGTACAATTGTACTTAAGAAGTAATTTAGTATAATCATTCCTGAAGCCACAAGTAACTGGTGACATCACACTTATCCGCATTCTGAAATCAAGTTATTTTTGTCTGCTTACATGACACTGCCTAAATCTGCACGGAGACCTCTTAAAGTGATGACCTCTTCTGTAGTCTGCTAAAGGCAGGACTCATACAGCAGCTACACATGGTAGCCAAGGACGGAGCTATATGCACAAAAGTGGGGCACCACCCCAGGCTTCAACCCATCAGGGTTGGTATAACTGAACACAGCATCAGTAAAAGGAGTTTGTGGTGAGTTGCGATGGCAACAAGATCCCCCTGGAAACTGGAAGGGTCACACACACACACAGGGGCAATCCGCAGAAGGCGGGGCAGAGGTACTGGCAGGCATATGACAATGGAGGAAGAAAGATGGGGGATGGCAATCAGACTACCTGGCTGACGGGCTGAAGGTTAAATTGTTACACATGACAATGGTATAGGGCCTCATATTAGGTCGCAGTATATCTATAACAATTTTAATCAAAGTTCCTTAATACTCAGAATGACAAGATAAGCATTCATTGGAAGGCATATGTTGTAAAAGTACTCGTGTTTTTCCTTCTCTAACTTTGCCTACACTAATAAAGTACAAGCACAGAAAGCCAGGAAAGTTGGTCCAAAGGCCATTACTCTATGATGTATCCAATTGGAATCACCATGGAAGGCTGTCCCAGAAGCAAGGCAAACAGGACCCGATTGACATTATGGACTTTCGCACTATTATTATTGGACGGTTGAGAACAAGGATCCTCCAGTTTTTCTTCCCCCCTTAATTTTTTTTGTATGTTT
Organism: Rana temporaria; assembly: GCF_905171775.1. Lineage (NCBI taxonomy): Eukaryota > Metazoa > Chordata > Amphibia > Anura > Ranidae > Rana > Rana temporaria. The sequence goes on from NC_053489.1 coordinate 305,765,846, forward strand.
GGTATCTTATGATTTTTATTATGGACTTATTACATCCAGAACAAGTGATGACTACCTATACTGGGATCCAGAAACATGAACTGTAGAGACGGAACGTTTAAAAGTTTTGTTTCTTGTATATAATTTCAAATGAAAGATTACACATAAAACCATTATTGTAGGTGTGGCCGAGTCTCATATTCTCAACTGGCCACAAGGGGCCATCTGTTGCCTTATGGTTTTATGTCCATTAACAGCGGTATATAAAATTGCAATTTGATATATATATATTTCAGGTAGAAAGAAATGTATAGTATTGAGTGCTGTGTATTTCTTACAGTAATCAGCTACAACTTCAAAGGGTGGCCTTTTGTTTTCCTGTTTACATCGCACATTGGCTATAAACAAAAGCCTGCTGTGACTCATCCAATCAGGCTGTGCCCAATATACATTTACTAGGTACAGTGACCAATTAGGGAGAATTATATTAGCCACCTTACAGAAAGGAGGGGGATATATAATGCTTTGTAGGCAAGCTAGGGGGCTCTTCAGAATTGGGAACAGAAAGCAGCCACCATGGGCTGACCTGAAGTTACCAGGTAATCTAACTCGATACTTGTATCTTATATTGTATTGTAGATATGGGCGTTGTGGGTAATTTGTAAATACCATGTAAGCCAGGGGACCTACACTGTACATTGTGTTGTAAATACTGTCTGGTGTGTAATTTATATATATTATGTAACCCTATCAATAAATGTCTATTGCTGATGGAACTACCTCTTTTGTACAAGATCTCTCAGAGCTAGATATGTGTATGTCCATACGACTACAATGATTGAGGTGTATGCACATAATCACATGATTAGTCAACATAACCATCCTCACCTGTGATCTGTTTGCTTGTAATTAGTGTGGTTATAAAAGGTTAATGAGTTTCTGGACTCCTGACAGACCCTTGCATCTTTCATCCAGTTCTGCACTGGCGTTTCTGGATTCTGAGTCATGGGAAGCAAAAGAATTGCCAAAGGATCTGCGGGAAAGAGTGTGCGAACTGTATAAATCAGGAAAGGGATATAAAAAGATATCCAAGGAATAGAGAATGCAAATCAGCAGTGTTCAAAATCTAATCAAGAAGTGGAAAATGAGGGGTTATGTTGAAACCAAACCATGGTCAGGTAGACCAACTAAAATTTCAGCCACTACTGCCAGGAAAATTGTTCGGGATGCAAAGAAAAACACAAAAATAACTTCAGGTGAAATACAGGACTCTCTGAAAACATGTGGTGTGGCTGTTTCAAGATGCACAATGATGCCCCGTACACACAATCAGAATTTACTATGGCCTAAAATCCGAGCTCACACACACACACACACACAGAAGGTGACAGGCAGTGAGGGAGGGGAGATAGGAAAGAAGGGGTAGAGGAGAGCAGCAGGGTGACATAGGCACATAACCTGAACATGGTATCATGGATTAGCAGCCATGATTACCAAGGTCAGCACACTAAGGGGACATAGGAATGGGTAGGATCAACCAGGTTTTTTTACATCATTGAAAGGGACAGATTGGACCTCACAATCACTGATGTTTAACTTGCTATAAGATAACAGGATCTCTTTTTTTATGGTTACAACCTCTTTAAACTTGGAAAGCAAGTAAGCAACCGTTTTTTGTTTCTCCTCTTTGATACAGATACTGTAGACTGCATCTTTGTCATACCTTGCACTCAGATCACCGATAACCCTTTAACACCAGCATCCAATAGAGTGGCACTGCACCAGTTATGCTTTTGCCCTGCAGTGACCTGCTATTTTAGCCCTCTGCCCTGAGAAGTTGGGTGGGTCATGTAGGAGGATCACCATCTGTGATGCCATGGACTGGTTTACATGCATGCTTTAATGTGAATGGAAGGTGTGGCAGTGGGAGATACACTCAGGGAATAGAGATCTTCCCTCACTTTCCCTTTTACCCTATGGAATTGATTGTAGTGTAGACTCCTCCCCTCTGGAACAGGATTAGAGCTTGACTGAATAAGCCAAGGGCACATGTGAATAGAAGTAAGACATACAGATAATCCTGCAATGCAATAGATCTAGTAAGCTTTTATACTTGGGAATTCATTTATAGCATCCTAAGGGCCTACTATTATCAGCTCCAATATCCTGTACAGATGTTTGGACTGGTTTTGAGCAGTGTGTCATAAGCATATTAGCAGCAGTGGATACAGGTGAACATATTTGTACTGATGATATTTGCGATTAGCATATTTTCATATCTATTGGAGAATGAATTGATATAAACGTTGTTTTTTTTTACAGATATCTCTTTACGCATAGCAAACTGTTGTTAGTGCACTTAATTAAAGCATTCACATACAAAAAACAAGAACAGACAAATACATAAACATACATACAGAAGGGCAGTGTATTAGGTAATTTTAAATAGGTTTATTACATTGCAGCTACAGGATTTTTACTATGAGTGAAACAAAGCAGAACGTTTTAGATTTTGAGTAATTGCTTGAAGTCAGGCTTCTGAATGCCATATAAGAAGGTCTAGATCCTTATCACAGGTGGGCAAATCTAATAAATCAGACTGTACAAACACCATGTAGGAATACTGTATATAGATTTATAAAATACATTTCTTTCTTTGGTTCTCTAGAATTTGTCTACCTGCATTGTGTCCTAATGCCAGGTTAAGGCTGCCCTGTCTTTTATCTTATGTTGTACTTTTCCTAATGAATACAAGGGAAACGTATGCACCAAGCATTTACTGATTGTTCAGTTCACCTGTAAGTGATATGCCAGTCATTATGGTATATATTATACTATTTATTAATTTAAAATATGTATAAATCATAATTGTGATACTTAATCCTTCTTCTAACATGATACAGTTTTAACAGTGAATCAAAAATAAACTGCACTAAAAAAAATTGTGAATATTGATGAAGAAGTTTATATGCATAAAAATCAAGGAAGTCCATATAGTGACATGATATGAGAAGGATCCCTTAATCGTAGATAATTTCACCATGAAATTGTTACAGTTCAAAGAAACACCTTCACCTCATAAAATGGCTGCTTACTAGCTCCTAAGACCTCCTGTTGTGGGAGATCTAAGACACTTGTGGCTATAAACCCAGCCAGAACCTTTGATCATCCAGGAAGATTGCGCTATTAGGCCTCCACCGCCCAATGGACTTGATCACAGAAGGGTTCCAAGAAAAGATAAAGCCTCAATAGTGTAAAATCTTAAGGTTTGTTTAATTAAAAAAGATGTGACACTTACATCAATGAAAGTAAAACTGGCAGATAAAAAACAAACTGGCCAGTTAAAAATGTAGCCTATGGTCCAGGAATGGCGCAAACACTGTGACGTCAGCACGCCGCTCCTCCCTACGTGTTTCGTCACAAATTACATTGTCCTGATGAAGTGGGTCAACTGACTTGAGAACTGTGTTTAACTGCACTTATCAGTGTTCTGAGGGGTGGGGACAACCAGGGTAATTTGTGAAAAGGTGTATTGTAAAAAATCTAATTTTTAGGCCATAACAGTCAAAAGTCTGTAATAGTGAGCCTTTTGTAGATTGCCAACTCTGGGTTTCCCAGGGTGCGGAGTCCAAGCCCCAACCTGCTTCTTCACCAGAGCCCCTGATGGTGGTGATGGACTTGCAGCAAGCTAGAACAGGTCGCGGCCTTCCTCAAAACAAGATACAACGACATCTCGGCTAGATCCGTCGGATCTAAGATGACATTTTTCAGCGTCCGCTAGGTGGCGTTCCCGTCGTAATCCGCGTTGAGTATGCAAATGAGCTATTTACGATGATCCACGAACGTACGACCGGCCGTCGCATTTTTTTACGTCGTTTCCGTTCAGCTTTTTCCGGCATATAGTTAAAGCTGCTATATGGTGGCGTACTTAATGTTAAGTATGGTCGTCGTTCCCGCGTATAATTTTGAAAATTTTACGTCGTTTGCGTAAGTCGTCCGTGAATGGGACTGGACGCCATTTACGTTCACGTCGAAACCAATGACGTCCTTGCGACGTCATTTGGAGCAATGCACCCTGGGAGTTTTTACGGACGGCACATGCGCAGTTCGTTCGGCGCAGGGACGCACTTCATTTAAATGAAACACGCCCCCTACCCGCCGAATTTGAATTCCGCGCCCTTACGCCGCGAGAGATACGCTACGCCGCTGTAACTTATGGCGCGGATTCGTTGAGGATTCAAACCAACTCAAAGTAAGTTACAGCGGCGTAGCGTATCTTAGATACGCTGCGCCCAGCGCAGATGTATGTGGATCTGCCCCTCTATTTTTCTTGTGAGTGTTTATAATTTCTCTTGAGCACTGCACACAAGATATTTTAAAGATTTCTCTTTAGTGGTATGGGCATTATTAATTTGAGTTAGTGGATAGTGATTGGATAGTGATAGTGATAGTGATTGGAATATATTGTTTATGTTGTGAACCTTTGTGGGGTGATAAAGGTTAATCCAGCTGCTGGTGTGGATTCATTTGTTTTGGGGGAATATCCTAAACACAGATTATATATATATATATATATATATATATATATATATATATATATATATATATATATATATATATGTATAAATAATTAAAATGAAATATTTTTAACAAGATACAATGGGGATTATTTACTAAAGGAAAATCCACTTTGCACTACAAGCACTACACGTGCAGTGGAAGTGCAGTCGCTATAAATCTGAGGGGTAGATCTGAAATGTGAGGAAGCTCTACTGATTTTATCATCCAATCAAATGCAAGCTTAACCACTTGGGATCCACGCTATGGACGAAAGACGTCCACAGCGTGGCTCTCAAGTGCCGAGTGGATGTCTTTGGACGTCCTGTTGTTGTCATTCCCCTTGCTCGCCGCTGGGGGCGCGTAGCGGGGAAACAACGTGCCCGGCGCATCACTAGGGAGCCGTTGCGTGTGCCTGGCGCCTGCTGTGTCCACCAGGTACCCGTGATCGACGGTGACACATAGCTCCACGTCCTGTCAGGGAGAGAGGAGACCAATCTGTGTCCCTTGTACATTAGGACACAGCATCGGTCACCTCCCCCAGTCAGTCCCCTCCCCCCACACAGTTAGAACACACCCAGGATACACATTTAACCCCTTCTTCACCCCCTAGTGTTAACCCCTTCACTGCCAGTCACATTTATACAGTAATTAGTGCATTTTTATAGCACCGATCGCTGTATAAATGTGAATGGTCCCAAAATTGTGTCAAAAGAAAAAAAATGCAGATCGCCGCCATTACTATCATAAATCTATCCCCTATTTTGTAGGCGCTATAACTTTTGCGCAAACCAATCAATGTACGCTTATTGCAATTTGTTTTTAACAAAAATATGTAGAAGAATACGTATCGGCCTAAACCGAGGGAAATTTTGTTTTCGTTTTTAATTGGGATATTATTATAACAAAAAGTAAAAAATATTGTGTTTTTTTTCCAAATTTTCTGTCTTTTTATGTTTATAGCGCAAAAAATAAAAATCGCAGAGATGATCAAATACCACCAAAAAAAAGCTCTATTTGTGGGAAAAAATGTTAAAAATATAATTTGGGTACAGTGTTGTATGACTGCGCAATTGTCATTCAAAATGCGTCAGCGCTATAAGCTGAAAATTGGTCTGGGCACGAAGGGTGTTTAAGTGCCCAGTAATGAAGTGGTAAATGCTGTTTTTTATTTTCCTTGCATGTCCCCCTTGGATCTACAGCGCAGTGCACTTTCAAGTGTACTTTGCACTTGTTGTTTGCACTTGTAGTGCAAAGTGGATTTACCTTTCGTAAATAAACCCATATGTGTATGTGGAATGCATCTATTTAGCACCTATAAAGTCTTAGTATGCCTTTAATGTATTTTAAACCAACTTATTGAACAGATATAACAAAACCCATACAATAATATATTTTAACACCAAAAGTGAGCAAATAAGAAAAGTCTATTCTTAGGTTGTACATACACTTTAAATGCACATTTTATACCAAGGCCAGATGTATCATTTTTAGACATATGCAGAAAGAAAAAATGTGTTTAGATTTCGATTTTTTTATTAACACAAATTAGTTTAATCCATTTCATTTGTTTTTCAGAATTTGTTTTGTTTATTCATATTTGATTTGATTACATTTTCCAAATTCAAATAGATTTCAAATCAATTTTGAAAAGTTTTCGAATTCGAAAAGTTTTGGATTTGTTTATAGTTTTCCCACAGACAATAAAATAGAACAGACAATTAAGGAATATAATAGAAAAATGTAATAGAATAGAATATAAAAAAATATAATAGAGTAAAACAGAACAAAATATAATAGAAAATAAAAGACATAAAAGAACAGAATAGAATAGAATAGAAACCCATCAAATAGAATAGAATAAAAAAGAAAGAATATGACCATCTTCTAAAATTCTAATAGAAAAGTATATAAAATTACATTCTGTTATTTTCTGTCTATTCTATTCTATTCAAACTTGAACTGATTCTATTTGAATTTTGAAATGGTTATATTCTTTCTATTCATTTTTTTTTATTCTATTCTATTATAGTCTATTCTATTTTTTTTGTTATGTATTCAAATTTATTAAATTTGACATTTTATTCAGAAGATGGTTATATTGTTTATATTTTATTCCATTATTTTGTATTCTATTTGTTTATATTCCATTCTATTATATTCTGTTCTTTTATTTTCTATTCAATTTTGTTATGTTTTTGTTTTATTTTATGTTATATTATTTTCTATTATATTTTTTTCTATTCTGTTCCTTTATTTTCTATTCCATTTTATCCTCTTTGGAAATTCAAAAACAAATCGAAAACTATTTGAGTTTGAAAGCTTTTCGAATTTGAAAACTATTTGAATTAGAAAAAAAACATTATAAATTGATTTGTATTCGATGCGATTTGAATTCAGATTTTATCCAAAAATTCATTATTTCAGTTTCATTTAAATTTGGTACTATTGTAATTCGGAAAACTCGGATAAATCTAAATTGCCGAAAAATAAAAAAATTGTCCTAATTTCAATTTGGAACGAAACAAACTGCATTTGTCTAATCATTTTCTCTATCATCGTATCCCAATACTTCAATGGCTTTAACAGTTTAAGACAAGTAAATAATTAAAGACTTGTGGAGTAACTTTACTTAGCAAGGTAATGAAAAATATCATAATTTACAAAAATAGCTTTACAGTTTTTCTCTATTGTTTTGGCTCATTTCTTGAAACAGAAATGACATTCTCAAAGCTCTAAGATCATTTGGCAAAACAGTCTTAGGCCGGGTACTAACGAGCAAACATGTACGATGAAAGCGGTCCGTCGGACCGTTTTCACCGTACATGCCTGCCAGAGGGCTTCTGTACGATGGTTGTACTAACCATCGTACAGAAGTCCGCGCGTAAACACTACGCGGGGCGTGTCCGCGTCGTCGCCGCAACGATGACGCCGCGACGTGGGCGGGCCTGCCATTTAAAGGCTTCCACGCATGCGTCAAAGTCATTCGACGCATGCGAGGGACGGCGGGCGCTCGGACATGTACGGTAGGTCTGTACTGACGACCGTACATGTCCGAGCGGGCAGGATTCCAGCGGACGGTTTTAAAACATGTCCAGGAATATTTGTCTGCTGGGAAAAGGCCCGGCGGGCAAATGTTTGCTGGAATTCGGCCCGCTCGCGCCTACACACGACCGAACATGTATGCTGAAACTGGCCCGCGGACCAGTTTCAGCATACATGTTTGGTCGTGTGTACGGGGCCTTACAGTTTAGCACAACACTATAACTCACGTGCAAAAGCTCATATTTCTCCCAAAACTGTTCACTCTTGCTTCAAAACCGTATTAATTTCCCATATAAAGAGTCAGTGCCCTCAAAATGGCAAATATTTTTCTCAATTGCTTTGGCTCATTTCTTGATACAGACCGGACGTTCTCAGCTCTCTTGGTACTTTTGCCAAAATAACCTGGATGGTTCGGCACAACACCATGGTTCACCTTCAAAAGTTCATATCTTTCCCAAAACAGTTCACTCATGTGTCAAAACTAAATTTCTTTCTCATTCAAATAGTCAGTGCCCCCCAAAATGCTTCATCCCTTTGGCATTGTGTAAGCACTGCAAGTCAAAATGTTTAGATGTTTTGTCTCTATGGCAGAGGACCATTGAAATATCCCTCATGTCCACCTTTCAGTCTTAGCCCAGTCCTTCATTGACAATGGTTACTGTACAGTTTTTGTCTAGCTAATTGAATACAATTGTGTATAAAACTGAAAAAAAAAGAAAAGATTTTAGGGTAAGAGTCGCCTCCAAGGTTTGACATTACACATTGCACTCATACTGCCAAGGAAAAATTACTTTACAGTATTGTAACCATTATCATTCACACACAAAGTAACTTCCATACTTCAGAGTAAAAAGAAAATGTATACAGCATAATATATACAGAAATATAAATACACAAACATAAAACAAGGAAAATTACATTTAGCCTACAATGCTGTAAATAAAGCTGGAGTTTTACAACTACTGTAACATCTCTTCACTGGTCGCTGTCCTCACCCTCCCTCTCCTGGGCACCGTCCTCACCCTCCCTCTCCTGGGCACCGTCCTCACCCTCCCTCTCCTGGGCACCGTCCTCACCCTCCCTCTCCTGTCCACTGTCCTCACCCTCCCTCTCCTGTCCACCGTCCTCACCCTCCTGCCCATCCACACGCTGCTGTCTGTCTGGCCACAGATTTTCGTCAACATCACAGCATATATTCTCCCTTGCGATGCAACGAGGGAAGAAACAGAGTGCATGTTGCAACCATCCCCTACACTGATCTCCTGTAATATCCTCACAGGCAGCGTCCATTGTATGGATCAGGGACCTCTGATCTTGAGCCCGATGCTCATACACTCTCCACCTCCAAGCGGAGAAAAACTCCTCAATAGTATTGAGGAAAGGAGAGTAAGGTGGTAGGAACACCATATCCATCCTTGGATGAGCAGTGAACCAGGCCCTGATAAGCGGGCCATGGTGAAAATTCACATTGCCTCATACAATTATATTTTGTAGTAGGTGAGGCCCTATGAGACCTCTCTCATTTTCAGGGATCAAATCCAAATGAAGGCGGTCCAAGAAGATGAGGAGCTTCTGTGTATTGTATGGGCCAAGACAGGGGATGTGAGTGGCCACACCATTCTCAGAAATGGCAGCACACATAGTTATATTGCCCCCTCGTTGGCCTTGGACATCCACCGTGGCCCGGTGGCCAATAAAATTATGGCCACGTCTTTGGCCCTTAGCCAGGTTGAAGCCAGCCTCATCCACATACACGGGTATGTGAGAGGTCTCGTTTCCTTCCAGTGCCATTATTCTCTACAATAGAGTAAAAAAAGAAAACATCAAATCAGTCATACAGAAGAGTCATACACTACAGTTACAGACAGCTACATAGGAATGTTCTATGCTCTACACAAGTTCAATATACTACTGGCCAGTATTTCAGTGGTTCCAAACCTGGGGTACATGTTCTTCTCAGAATTGGGCACCCAGTCGAATACTGGGGCCCCGCCACAGCTTTAAATGTTCCGGGCCAACATGGTCCCGGAACCAGGAACACCGCATGGCACGCACACCCCTGTCTGGTAGGCCATCTCGCCGGGGGGCCGTGATGTGTGGTCACCCTAAAGGTGGGTGCCACCTCAAGAAAAGAACCCCGCCTCAATGGCGTCTGCTCCAGAAGTACCCTCCCCCAGCATGCCCCGCGAGAGAAACTCCCTCCCGATTGGCTGCTGGCAAGAGGCACCCCAGCCTGGACTCCACTGTCGCCCCGGGGTGGTATGACACCCCAGCAACCACAGAATGGACCCGCAGCACAGCCCAGCTGAAACAGAGACCCTTTGTAAAATTGCAATCAGAATCAACTACACTCTGATTATCCCTTAAAGCGGTCCTCCACCCTAAAGTGGAGTCCCGCTGATCGGAACCCTCCCCCCCTCCGGTGTCACATTTGACACCTTTCAGGGGGGAGGGGGGTGCAGACACCTGTCTAAAGACAGGTATTTGCACCCACTTCCGGCCACACGATACGGGCGAAAGACGGGCATTCCGTCACATCCCGTCTGTCGCCCGTTGTGTGCTGGGAACACTCGGCTCCCAGCACACAGCGTGTGAGCCAATCGGCGGGCGCAGCGCGACTCGCGCATGCGCCGTAGGGAACCGGGCAGTGAAGCCGCAGCGCTTCACTTCCTGGTTCCCTGAGCGTGGATGGCGGGGGGAGCAGCAGAGTGACGAGCGATCGCTCGTGCTCTGCTGCGATCGGCGCTGGACTCCAGGACAGGTAAGTGTCCTAATATTAAAAGTCAGCAGCTGCAGTATTTGTAGCTGCTGACTTTTAATATTTTGTTCCCATGGCACATCCGCTTTAACTTTTACAGTAATAGCACCGGTACTTGGAAGTACACAGGCGCTACATCTACAATATTTTTCTTGTCATTGTTAGTATCATACGTAACATCCCACTGAGGTAAGATATTGTAATACTGAAGGCCTATCACACACACACACACACACACACACACACACACACACACACTAAATGAATATGTAAATGAATAAACATATTTGTTGCTCTATGCACAGTGTCCTGTCCTATACATTATATAATTCCATCATTGATTGTGAGGCCATGGTTGATGACATGGTCTATAATTGTGGCCCGAATTTCATCAGGGACAGCATGGTGTCTTCGTGCTCCTCGGCCTCTTCCCCCTATTCCACCACCACACAACCTTACTCCTCCTCCTCCTCCTCCTCTTCTTCTTCCTCGAGCAGACAGTTGCCATTGTTCATTTACTTGGCCAGGTGACTCCATGTTCAGAAATTGTACTGGTCCTGCATGGTCAAGATCTATATATACATGTTTGGCAGCATTCACAATCATGGACAGCATCTGTCAGGTACAGCAACTAAACATACTGTTTGATTGGTCATCTGAGACCAACTCCAACTCCTCCTTCGTTAGTCAAGTTCTAGTTGCACCCGACTGTCAATTGCTGTAATCATTTTATCAAATGTTCCAAGAGATTCATATATGGTATTCATGGTATTATGTTCCTGAATAATTTTGACAATTGAACAGACTATTGTGCATGTGATGACTTAAACAATGAAATGACGCTGACACATTTTGGAGAGAACGACCATTTGACTGAAGAAATGACAATCAGTTTAGATCAACAAGATCTATTCAATTGGAAAGTGTGCTAAATGTAGGCCACTTGTACTAAATCATTTGAAAGATGTACTGAGACAGTGAAACATGTACTGAGACATTTGCAATTTGATGAAATTAATGAGAAATGCCATTCAGTTGTGAACAATTGCGAAGTGGTTTGGAGATTTGTCCATGTTGTTTTGAGAATGTCATTTCTGTTTCAAGAAATGAGCCAAAACAATGGAGAAAAACTGTAATTTAACAATAACATTTGGTTTTAAATATTTTTTTGTGTTATGATATCAATCAGTTCCTTCTACTTTTGAGTTTTAAATACTAAAGAATATTTAAATAATGCACCATTGTATTATTATTATTTGCACTGACTGTAGGTGCCAATATTTCTACCAATGTAAATGTAATTTTACAATGAATTTAAAAATTAAATGGGCAGTAGATTGAGAGATTTACAGAAGAACTAACTAACAGACAAACAAAGTTAGATAGATAGATAGATAGATAGATAGATAGATAGATAGATAGATAGATAGATAGATAGATAGATAGATAGATAGATAGATAGATAGATAGATAGATAGATAGGTAGATAGATAGATAGATAGATAGATAGATAGATAGATAGATAGATAGATAGATAGATAGATAGATAGATAGATAGATAGATAGATAGATAGATAGATAGATAGATAGATAGATAGATAGATGTAGCTGCTTTATTGTAATGTTAGAACCTTCTCTGGGACCCAGTTAAGGGAATAAAAGTGCAGTTTATGATGAGCAAAAATGTTTCCTCTTCTCTCTTTCCATTATGACCCATTACTTTATCTCACTATCAGGGAGAACAGAGAGAAGAGCTTCTGGCTGTGATAATTTGATTGCGCTCTGCATGAGCTACAGAGGATAAATGAACTGGCACATTGTGCCACTTTTAATCTCCCCTTTCTCACACCTCCTATTGCAAAATGCCAAATCAAAAACTGTCAGTTAACAATAAGTCAGTGCAATTTTGTCTGCTGCACATGTGTACGCCATTCTAAGGATACAGTGATCAAATGTGACATGGTGTTTCAGGAAGTTAATCACTCAGGGGCTATTGATTTAAAAGCCAATAGAAAATGCTTCCTTTTTCCATTCATTGTCAGGAAGAGAATGGAAGACTTATGGAAATCAATGAACAAAAGTCAGTCTGATTCATGTTTAAAGTCAGTGCTTAGCAGGTACAGGACATTTAGAAAGCAGATTACAAAAGAGGCTTTTGAAGAACATACGAATACTGAAAAGACTGCCATGTATTTTATGCCCTGCTTTAACTGGGATCAAAATCAAACAAGTAGATTAGAAAACCAAGAAAAAAGTTTGCATGATGCACACGGTAGAGCAATTCAAGAGCAAAAAAAGTGCACAAAGCCCTGCTGGAAATAATGTTTGCAGTAAGGCAAAGTCTAATAACTCTGCAGAACAGCAATTACAGGGGAGAAAGCTGATATTTCTTTTCAGACGGACTACTTATCTCTCCTCCAAATGCATTGTCTTTTTAGGTTCTGATGATAACCATACATCAAAGTTACAACATAATTGCAGCATTTTGCAGAAATTTCCTGGAAATGCTTTTGTTCTCCACATAATGTTATAATAATCATGCAGTAAACTTAGTTAAATATTTCTTTTTAATAACATGTTTTTCTTGCCTATTTTATCCTTGTAATTTTACATTTAGCTAACAATCAGCAGGTGGGTTTTAATGTATTATCTGGGCAGAACCAGCTCTGTAGTTACTGCATATTAGAACAAAAACATAACATGAAAGGTGTACTAGCTCAAAGCAAAGTCTAGTTTGTATAGTTTGTTTACATTATATTTTCTTGTCAAAGTATTAACAGATAAGACCTGGACAGCTATGAATCCATAGCATGCATGCTGTACTTTTAATACATAAAACCAAAAGATTACCGTATATGCATGTTTGTAAAATATTTGTAATAAAACCACAATCCATTGATTTACTATTAAATAATACAAAAAAAAAAACAATTTACTGTATGTAAGCAGTGTGTTGTGCATAATTTCCCAATACAATTGATACTTTTTCTTGAAGCTAAGGAAGGTCTTGAGGTGTAGGAGATAACGTCAACAAAAAGTCTAGAGCAGGGTTTTCCAAAACGATGGCCTTCCAGTTGTTTAGGAACTCCAATTCCCATCATGCCTAGTCATGTCTGTGAATGTCATGCCGCATACACACCATCACTTTATGTGATGAAAAAAAACGACATTTTTAAAAACGTCAATTTAAATGACCATGTGTGGGGGAAAACGTTGTTTTATGTCTTGTGAAAAACGACAAAAAAACATTGAAGCATGCTTCAATTTTATGTGTCGTTTTTCAAAGCGACGTTTTTTGTTTCACAGAAATTGACCGTGTGTAGGCAAAAACGACGTTAAAAACGACGTTTGTAAACCCGCGCATGCCCAGAAGCTAGTTATGAAGCTAGCTTCAATGGAAAAAAGTGGTGAACGTAACCTTGCTTTGCTAGAGCATCGTGAAAAAAACGATGGTGTGTAGGCAACGTCGTTTTTGAAAATTGAAGTTTCAAAAACGTTGTTTTTTACTTCACAGAAAATTACGTTTTTTTTCATCACATAAAGTGATGGTGTGTACGCGGCATCAGAGTTTTACAATGTTGTAGTTCCACAACAGATTGAGGGCCATAGTTTGGAGATCCTTGGTCTAGAGCATAATACCCCCTGCTTTTCTCTACCTGCTGATGACCCACCACTGCAATTCTTGACTGTAATTTTGTGTCAGTCTACTGTAAATGCAGCAGCTCCAGTGTAAAATGGTGTGGTCTGTAAGTGTCATGGAGTATAGTGTAACACTATTTTATTAAATTAACTTTTTCCTCCCTAGAAATGTGCTGTTTTTAAAAAAAAAATCTATTTAATATATAAAAATATATATGCAGTGTACAGCAACTGAAGCCAAAAACTGTGGTTAACAACTGTGATAACAATAATATTACAATCATGCATTATAAATAATGTCCAAAACAATAGTTGATAAAGTCCACACAAAAGCGGAATAGCCTGCAATTAACAAGTGCAATCATAACTATGTAGCGATATACTATTGATGATGTCAGTGAAAAAGTCCAAATAGAACAACTTGAAATAGTGTATATGTAAAGTCCACAAATCCTTCTGGAAATATGCAGTATTAATTGCAAAACAACTCCATTCAGGTGACACCTCCACAAGTAATCGCATGTGCTCTCACCTTACGGTTTGTCCCTTATTACAAAAGGTCGAACAAGCATGAAGACATGCTGTAGATATCCAGGCAAACTCCTTGGATAGTCCCAAAGATAATGGAGACTCTCACCACTTCCAACACTTAAAAATAAAATTTAGTCCCCCTTGGGTTACAGTATTCAGCCACCGAAAATAAACTGTGTGTACCAGGGGCTCAAAGAAAATAATACTTCATAATGCTTGCTGCTAAAACCTCTTTATCGAAAAGCTGATAAAATATGCCCTTTCACGTGAATAGAGTAGATGAATGCATAACCTAACACTGTGTATCAATGCACTGCTGGAAGCACAAGATTGCTCTCACAATAAAAATATTCAGGTATGGATCAGATGCAAGCAGTTCTCACAGTCTGCCTCACTGTAGCTCTGCCCAACGTGTTTCATCAGTATAACGTCATCAGGGACACAGTGCACAGTCATGTGGAACTGATTTAAATATGCAAACACCTGGCTAGCTGGCTGTACAAGTGAACTCAAGGAGACAAAGCCATCAGTTCATTATTACTAGGATAGCTTCTATGCTACCTATAGTACAATCTTTATGGACATTATTTAGGATTGCAATTGTAATATTGCTGCTATCACACTTGTTAACCACAGTTATTGGTTTAATTTTCAGTTGTTGTACATACAGTAGTATATATATGTTTATTTTATTTTTTATCTCTTTTACAGAGCAGCACTTTTTATTCATTGATATCACCCAAAAAATATCTAACAAGAGCATCATGTCTTTGCATCAGGTGACACAAATGGTTGTCTTTGTGCTTTTATAGCAAAACCCATACCTGAACCTTTTACTGTCTCTAGGATTATTGGGCCAGATTCACATACCTTTGTGGCGGCGTAATGTATCCCGTTTACGCTACACCGCCGCAAGTTTTCAGCGTAAGTGCTTGATTCACAAAGCACTTGCCTGTAAACTTGCGGTGGCGTAGCGTAAAGCCGTCCGGTGCAAGCCCGCCTAATTCAAATGGGGCGTGTACCATTTAAATTAGGTGCGTTCCCGTGCCAAGCGTACTGCGCATGCTCCGTTTGGAAATTTCCCGCCGTGCTTTGCGCAAAATGACGTCGCCCCGACGTAATGTTTTGAACGGCGACGTGCGTTACGTCCTTTCGTATTCCCGGACGACTTACGCAAAAATTTTTTTTTAAATTCGACACGGGAACGACGGCCATACTTTAACATGGGCTGTCTATTTTTACACCACCTAAATAGCAGCCGTAACTTTGCGACGGGAAAAGCCGACTAGCGACGACGTAAGAGAATGCGACGAACGCGCGTACCTTCGTGGATCGCCGTAAACAGCTAATTTTCATACCCGACGTGGAAAACGACGCAAACTCCACCCAGCGGGTGCCGAAGTATTGCATCCTAAGATCCGAAGGCGTACAAAGCCGTACACCTGTCGGATCTTAGCCAAATGCTGTTGTATCTTTGTTTGTGAATACAAAATAAAGATGCGACGCAGCAAATTTGAAAGTACGCCGGAGTATCAGCAGATACTCCGGCCTACTTTTTCTGTGAATCTGGCCCATTGATCATAACTTCATCTTACATAGATCTACTGACCAAATTATTGATGCCTTTCCTAAGTTTTATTCTAAACTTTATGAATCATAGGCACACTATGACATTCATAATATTTGCATTTTTCTTGTGAAGAAATAGAATAATCCCTAGCAACATTTACTATGCAAAATCACCAGGACCGGATAGCTGTCCCCTAGAGTGGTGCTTAATACATAAAGGGCCTTTGATGCCAAGGTTGTCAATCTTCTATGCAGCCATTTTCAAAGAGAAAATACCCCTCCTCCCATTTATGAGGGAAGCTTTATTAGTATTATTCCCAAGGTCTAACGCAGAACTTACTTATCAGGAATCATAAAGCTCAATCTCCTTAATTAATATGGATTTCAATAAAAAATTTCATAAAATACTGGCCTGCTGACTAAATTGTGTTATTGCCTTACTTATAAAAAGGATTCAACTTGGACAACTCTAAAATAATAATAATAATATTCACAGACTTAGGGACGTGTGCACAGCAGTCAGCTATGACGGATGCTTAACACAGGAGCTCCAACACATCTCCCTTTAGCTCCTGCTCCACTTCCAGCAACCATTACCAGCCATGGGGCACACGCTCTAATTATTTCTCCCATCCACACACCTTATGGTAAAAATCAGACCTCTTTCCCCCCTCTCCAAGAGCCATGACCTCACACTCTGGATCAATTCTTTACTCATCCTTGATTAATCTTGACATCCTAGCAGAGCCTCCAGACCTGCTTGCGGCCATGAGGAAGGAGGGTGGTGCTCCCCCCCAATCCCTGTCCCAATCAGCACCATATTTGACAGTGTGCATTTTGGATGAGAGACTTCAGGTGCTTTTGCACAATATTACTCACAATATATATCCCTAGGTGGGCAAGATTGCACAAGAATTAAAGAAAGAAATTGAACAGATAGAAGAATGCATGGTTCACTTATACACTAAATTTGCCAATTTGTTAATCGGCTTTGGGGGCAGGTACCGGCATTGTAAGCAAGGGAAACTGGAAGTGAAACTTTCAGGCTTCATAGCTGGTTTCCTACTGCACATGTGTAAATCATGCTACACTTTCTGAATGGTCTTGCCTTCTTCTGGGACCTGTGTGTCCCAGAAAGCAGCGGGGTAGGGGGAGGGAAATGTTGTAGATTGGCGATTTTACTCGGAAGTGGGAGTGAGTACCTGTCAAAACCAGGTACCCGCGCCCCCAAAAACTGTCAAATGTGGCATTGGAGGGGTAGAGGGTATGAACAAGCAGAGCTTCCCCTTTTGAGTGGAACTTAACGTTAAGCTCACCCAGTAAACTATACTTACCATTAGGGATGGGCTTTATGTTCGGGTCGGACATTGTCTGTTCTCCCGTTTGCCGAACAGTGAACAATTTGGGTGTTCACGACAAATTCAAAAAGCCGCGGAACACCCTTTAAAAGTCTATGGGAGAAATCTAAAGTGCTAATTTTAAAGGCTAATATGCAAGTTATTGTCATAAAAAGTGTTTGGGGACCTGGTTCCTGCCCCAGGGGACATGTATCAATGCAAAAAAAGTTTTAAAAACTGCAGTTTTTTTAGGAGCAGTGATTTTAATAATGCTTAAAGTGAAACAATAAAAGTGAAATATTCCTTTAAATTTCATACCTGGGGGTGCCTGTAAAGTGAATATTTCTAAAGGAAAATTATATTTCTAAAGGAAAAAAAGTAATTAAAAACTACTCGCTATAATAATTGTCGGGTCCCGGCAATACAGATGAAAATTATTGAAAATCATTGAAAAAAAAATGCGTGGGGGGTCCCCCCAAAATCTATTACCAGGCCCTTCAGATTTGGTATGGATATTAAGGGGAACCCTGTGCCAAATAAAAAAAATTGTGTGGGGTTCCCCCCAAAAATCCATACCAGACCCTTCAGGTCTGGTATAGATTTTAGGGGGAACTCCACGCCAAAATAAAAAAATGGCATTGGGTTCCCCCCAAAAATCCATACCAGACCCTTATCTGAGCACGCAACCTGTCAGGCCGCAGGAAAAGAGGGGGGACGAGAGAGAACCCCCCTCCTGAACTGTACCAGGCCACATGCCCTCAACATGGGGAGGATGTCCCCATGTTGATGGGGACAAGGGCCTCATCTCATGAATGGATTTACATTCACTTTAATTCAGCTGGGCTCATTACTTCTACCCCTGCAGGACTCTCAGCACTTCCCCCTAGTGGTACAACTGTTTACATTGATTGGTTTGTTCAACTTAGTAGTGTGCTTCATATAAACTCCCACAACCCCTCTATTTTTTTTAAAAGAAATAACAGTCTCACCGACTTGTACCGCTCAGAACTGCTATCGCAGTTAAACAGTCCTTCCAGGTAAGTCCTTCAGTAGCAGGTTTTTAGGCAGGACACTGCCAAGTCCTTTCACAGCTTTTCACAGCTTTTCATAGCTTCCACAGCTTTCCTTGTCCACCATTCACCATGCATTGGACTCTCCTACACTCCTTCCCCCTCTCACCTGCACTTCCTGTCTGCTTTAAACTACTTCCTTAGACAGTTGCGTTAACCCTTTCCATTCCCTTAAAGGCACCACAGTCCAAACAGAGGGGAAATATAACGTCCTTCCAGGACCCAGCCATGGCGTCCTGTACAATATATATATATATATATATATATATATATATATATATATATATATATATATATATATATATATATATATACACACACAGGGCTCAAAATTTCAAGCCCTGAGCTTATAGCCAGGCCTCAAGTGTTACTCGCCACCAGTTGCCTCACCTAACCCATACACTGCCCCGCCCCTAAAAACGCCCTTGTAGATTATCTCTTGGAATGACACTGTTAAATGTTTTATGCCGAATCAAGTTACACAATTAAATATTACCAACAACAACTTTAACAAAATGGGACAGGGCACTGGGGCAAACCAGAGGGACATGGCACTGGGGTAAACCAGAGGGTTATGGCACTGGGGCAAACCAGAGGGATATGGCACTGGGGCAAACCAGAGGGACATGGACTTTTGTACTTCTGCAAATATTGCTCTCCCTCTTCTTATGTACAAGACTCCCTCCTCCTCCTCTGCCTTCTCTCTAGAACCAGGTCTTTTCCCCCATTCTCTTGCTATCTCCTCTGCAACCCCCATCCATCCTCCTCTCTCTCTCCCTCTCCCTCTCCTATTCTACCCACTCTCATAATCAGTAGCCCCTGTGTGCGGCTCCACACTTGCATGTCCCCACTTTCCCCTTTCATTGTTGGGCAGTGAGGAGAGGAGCTGCAGCACAGCGGGAGGGAGTACAATCCAGCGCCAAGATCCACACACCTGCATAGTCATTGACACCACAACACAGCGCACACTGATACCGCACAGCATACTGCCGCTCTCTTGTCAGGCCAACTCTTGGTGAGCGCTGTGCTGCACTGCCTACCTGGGACACCCAGAGTGGTGATAATCGCAGTCCTCCAGCTCACTTGTTCCTTCCTGCTCTCTGCTCTCCAGCTGCATTGGTCAGGTTGGGAAGCCAGGCTCAGAGAGGTCATACTATCAGGTCTCATGGCTTAACGAGAATTGTAAGGAGAGCACCTGTGTACTGCTCTGCATGTGTGCGGCTCACCCGACTACTTTTCCTGGGCACGCACCTTTCCTCTTCGGCCGCCAATCGCAGCGTGGCTCTAAGTGTAGGCACAGATTGGGCTGTTGGTCATGCAGAACTGTTATCACTCGCCCCCAGCTTAAATCCACTCGCCAAATGCTAGCAGGCGAGTGGAAATTTTGAGGGCTGTATATATATATATATATACAGGGAGTGCAGAATTATTAGGCACATTGTATTTTTGAGGATTAATTTTATTATTGAACAACAACCATGTTCTCAATGAACCCAAAAAACTCATTAATATCAAAGCTGAATATTTTTGGAAGTAGTTTTTAGTTTGTTTTTAGTTTTAGCTATTTTAGGGGGATATCTGTGTGTGCAGGTGACTATTACTGTGCATAATTATTAGGCAACTTAACAAAAAAAAAAACATATACCCATTTCAATTATTTATTTTTACCAGTGAAACCAATATAACATCTCAACATTCACAAATATACATTTCTGACATTCAAAAACAAAACAAAAACAAATCAGTGACCAATATAGCCACCTTTCTTTGCAAGGACACTCAAAAGCCTGCCATCCATGGATTCTGTCAGTGTTTTGATCTGTTCACCATCAACATTGCGTGCAGCAGCAACCGCAGCCTCCCAGACACTGTTCAGAGAGGTGTACTGTTTTCCCTCCTTGTAAATCTCACATTTGATGATGGACCACAGGTTCTCAATGGGGTTCAGATCAGGTGAACAAGGAGGCCATGTCATTAGTTTTTCTTCTTTTATACCCTTTCTTGCCAGCCACGCTGTGGAGTACTTGGACGCGTGTGATGGAGCATTGTCCTGCATGAAAATCATGTTTTTCTTGACGGATGCAGACTTCTTCCTGTATCACTGCTTGAAGAAGGTGTCTTCCAGAAACTGGCAGTAGGACTGGGAGTTGAGCTTGACTCCATCCTCAACCCGAAAAGGCCTCACAAGCTCATCTTTGATGATACCAGCCCAAACCAGTATTCCACCTCCACCTTGCTGGCGTCTGAGTCGGACTGGAGCTCTCTGCCCTTTACCAATCCAGCCACGGACCCATCCATCTGGCCCATCAAGACTCACTCTCATTTCATCAGTCCATAAAACCTTAGAAAAATCAGTCTTGAGATATTTCTTGGCCCAGTCTTGACGTTTCAGCTTGTGTGTCTTGTTCAGTGGTGGTCGTCTTTCAGCCTTTCTTACCTTGGCCATGTCTCTGAGTATTGCACACCTTGTGCTTTTGGGCACTCCAGTGATGTTGCAGCTCTGAAATATGGCCAAACTCGTGGCAAGTGGCATCTTGGCAGCTGCACGCTTGACTTTTCTCAGTTCATGGGCAGTTATTTTGCGCCTTGGTTTTTCCACACGCTTCTTGCGACCCTGTTGACTATTTTGAATGAAACGCTTGATTGTTCGATGATCACGCTTCAGAAGCTTTGCAATTTTAAGAGTGCTGCATCCCTCTGCAAGATATCTCACTATTTTTGACTTTTCTGAGCCTGTCAAGTCCTTCTTTTGACCCATTTTGCCAAAGGAAAGGAAGTTGACTAATAATTATGCACACCTGATATAGGGTGTTGATGTCATTAGACCACACACCTTCTCATTACAGAGATGCACATCACCTAATATGCTTAATTGGTAGTAGGCTTTCGAGCCTATACAGCTTGGAGTAAGACAACATGCATAAAGAGGATGATGTGGTCAAAATACTCATTTGCCTAATAATTCTGCACTCCCTGTATATATACACACTGCTCAAAAAAATTAAAGGAACACTTTTGAATCAGAACTCCTGGGATATTGATCTGGTCAGTTAAGTAGCAGAGGGGGAGGTGTGTATACAGAGGGGGTTGTTAATCAGTTTCAGCTGCTTTGCTGTTAATTGAAATTAACAACAGGTGCACTAGATGGGCAACAATGAGACAACCTCCAAAACAGGAATGTTTTTTCAGGTTGAGGTGTCTGACATTTTTTTTCCCTACTCTTTTCTGACTGTTTTTCACTAGTTTTGCATTTGGCTAGGGTCAGTGTCACTACTGGTAGCACGAGGCAATACTTGGACCTTATAAAGGTTGCACAGGCAGTTCAACTCCTCCAGGATGGCACATCAATACGTGTCATTGTCAGAAGGTTTGCCGTGTCTCCCAGCACAGTCTCAAGAGCATGGAGGAGATTCCAGGAGACAGGCAGTTACTCTAGGAGAGCTGGGCAGTGCCGTAGAAGGTCCTTAACCCATCAGCAAGGGTGCAAGGAGGGACAGGATGAGCACTGCCAGAGCCCTACAAAATTATCTCCAGCAGGCCACTGGTGTGAATGTCTCTGACCAAACAATCAGAAACAGACTTCATGGGGGTGGCCTGAGGGCCTGACGTCCTCTAGTGTGCTCTGTGCTCACTGCCGGACACTATGGAGCTTGATTGGCATTTTCCATTGGACACCAGAATTGGCAGGTCCACCACTGGTGCCCCATGCTTTTGACAGATGAGAGAAGGTTCACCCTGAGCATATGTGACAGACCTTGAAAGGGTCTGGAGAAGCCGCAGAGAACTTTATGCTGTCTGTAACATCCTTCAGCATGACTGGTTTGGTGGTGGGTCAGTGATGGTCTGGGGAGGCATATCCATGGAGGGACGCACAGACCTCTACAGGCTACACAATGGCACCCTGACTGCCGTTAGGTATCAGGATGAAATCCTTGGAACCATAGTCAGACCCTACGCCAGTGCAGTGGGTTCTGGGTTCCTCCTGGTGCACGACAATGCCTGGCCTCATCTGGCGAGAGCATGCAGACAGTTTCTGGAGGATGAGGAAATTAATACCATTGAATGGCCCCCACGCTCACCTGACCTAAATCCAAAAGAACACCTCTGGGACATTATGTTTCGGTCTATCCGGTGCCGCAAGGTTGCACCTCAGTCTGTTCAGGA
This sequence comes from Rana temporaria, assembly GCF_905171775.1. Taxonomy (NCBI): domain Eukaryota; kingdom Metazoa; phylum Chordata; class Amphibia; order Anura; family Ranidae; genus Rana; species Rana temporaria. Next base: position 305,788,495 of record NC_053489.1, read on the forward strand.
GCTCAGTGATACTGATATAGATTGGGTAATGTTTTAGAAATAAAATTATGCCACATCACTTGATGGAAATATAAATTATCAACCTAAAGAGGACTGAATTTAAAGACACCCCGAAAATCAAAGTGAAAAAATTATGCAGCAGGCTGGTCCATTTTGCTGAAATTTCATTGCAGCAACTCAAAATAATACTCAGTAGTATGTATGGCCCCCACTTGCTTGTATGCATGCCTGACAATGTTGGGGCATGCTCCTAATGAGATGATGGATGTCATCTTTCCTCGTCACTCTTGGTGCTCAATCTTAATGGAATTATTTATCCAGCAGATGTCCACTCATCACCTTGGCCAACCACTTGGTTATATCATGGAGATGGCAACCTGTGTTCTGGGGATGATGCTTGTGCGGTCTGTCCTGCACTGGACTCTAAGCCACCCCAGCTCCCAGACGGACAGCCTTTCTGGTCCAGCCCCCATACATACCATAGTTCGGTATATCTTGTAAGTACCCAGAACTGACATTTTGGTCTCTTCTGGTTATACCCAGTCAATTACTTGACATTACTATATTCTGTTATTTCAGATACCCTATACAGCTAATCACAATACTCACTGAATGAATCAGTTTAATTCAGTATTAAAAAAAGACAAAAACGGAATTGTTTTATATATATATATATATATATATATATATATATATATATATATATATATATATATATATATTTATTTTACATACTGTTACCTGTCAGTGTCCCTGATTACCGCCACACCAGTTATATAATGATTCTGTAATATACTGGTGACAGTATATAAAAAAAAAAATTTGATTTTTTATTTCATTTTCCAAACATTTGTGACAAAAAAAATTACAACTTCAAAACTGAAAACCATTTTTAACACCTAAACAGAAAAAAAAAAAATTACAGTGGGCTAAAGAAAAGCAATCGAGGACTGTGGATGAAAGTCATATTCAGTGATGAATCACCAATCCTGCATTGGGCAAGGTGATGATGCAAGAATTTTTGTTTGGTGTCATTCCAATGAAATGTATGAAGAAGACTGCCTGAAGAAAACATGCCAATTTCCACAATCATTGATTACGGTATATGGGGTTGCGTGTCAGGTAAAGGTACGGGGGAGATGACAGTCATTAAATCTTCAATAAATGCACAAGTTTATATTGAGATTTTGGACCGTTTTCTTTCCATCAATTGATAGGATGTTTTGTGATGATGACATAATTTTTCAAGATTTAATCTGATGCAGATGTTTGTTTTAGAACTGCAAAGTATATGGTGATTGCATTATATTTTCCTCAGAATTAAGTGTATCCATATTTTTGTCCTCTGCTTGATCTGCAAGAACAGTTTTCTTTCTTTTTACATTTTTTAAGTGTTTCTTAAAGCCAGAAGGTTAGAATGTTGAATGAAAATAGTTTTAAGGGAAGTCTGTGATCAGTTTCTTTTTTTCTACACATTTAAACAATTGGATGAACATGTTCCAAGAGTGATGATTCCATACCTTTTGCCAGGGGTTGTAGAAGAAGGAAAGGAGATTCTGCAAAGACTCACAAAAAACGTCCAGTTCAAAACACAGTTAGAAAAAAAAAAGCAGGGATCTGTCTTTAGGTATAACCCATTATATGAAAAAAATAGTTAGAAATATGTTATCATAAAATAATGATAAAAATAACATTAAAAAGTACAACATTGGATCTTGTTGCCATCTAGTGTTCATAAGAGAAAAATACAATAAAAAGAAATAAAAAACAAAGAATCACCATTTCGGCTTGGCCAAAATCAACATAGTACAAAATGTTTTATTATAAAATAGAAAGTTGTAGTAAAAAAAAAAAAGTAAAAACCTCAATTTATAATAATAATCCAGACAATGAATGGCTGGGGCTAAACTATTATTAATAAAGCAGTTGATGTCCCAATCAACATTCTATACGTTTTTAAATTGTAGAGGAGATTGTTTACAGAAAACCGTTTTGTTGCGATACTGGCCAACATCCTAAACTAATATAAAAAATCTATAGGCACAGATTTTATAACCACACTGGGTAAAATATATTAAATATTTATTGTAACAAAGTAGAAAAACATTGTACAAGTTGAATCATATAGACCGTGCAGCCATATGTCAATAGAACATGCAATATAAACTTATAATGTTTTTAATCAGAGAAAATTTTCAATTCATCAAAATGGCAAAAGATGGATATAGAGGCATAAATGTTGAATAACAAAATGGCGGAGGCATACTTATATAGACATGCATGCATGGGGGCCCGCGGCGGAGTGTCAACAAAATAAAAAAATATTAATGAAAAAGAAAGAAAAAGCACAGGGCCCTAGAGTCGTGTGAGAAAAGGTTGGTATTCCAAAAATTGGATGGGACAATCGAAAGCCAGCAGGGGCAGTGGTATATGTGAAGCTGTACCTTTAAGACAATGGATTACAATTTTTTATTGCATTAGAATAAAGACTCTTATGCACACGGTCGGAATTTCCGACAACAAATGTTCGATGTGAGCTTGTTGTTGGAAAATCCGACCGTGTGTATGCTCCATTGGACATTTGCTGAAGGAATTTCCGACAACAAAAATTTGAGAGCTGGTTCTCAAATTTTCCGATGCCAAAAGTTGGTGTCGGAAATTCCGACCGCGTGTACCCAATTCAACGCACAAAAATTCTACGCATGCTCAGAATCAATTCGACACATGCTCGGAATCATTGAATTTATTTTTTCTTGGCTCATCGTAGTGTTGTACGTCACTTTGATTTTGACGTTCGGAATTTCCGACAACATTTGTGTGACGTGTGTATGCAAGACAAGTTTGAGCCAACATCTGTCGGAAAGAAATCCATGGTTTTGTTGTCGGAATGTCCAATTGTATGTACGCGGCATTACTCTTTATGTTTGGCAGGCATTGATAAATTGTCTCCTCTTTGGCAAAGTACATGCTTATTAACAAAGGGCACATTAGTGTTGGTTGGCTGTTCATATAGCCTGATGTGTTATTTAGATTTTATTATGGGTATGTTACCGTGGCCAATCATCACTAAGTGAACTACACTGATGTAAGCCTATCTCAGTGGCGGCTGGTGCTCCAAATTTTTGGGGGGACGCAAACAAACTGAAAAAAAAACCACATCATTTACAGCCACTGTGCCCAAACGCAGCTACTTTGCCCATCAATTGCCTCCACTGTGCCATCAAACGCAGCCACTGTCACTGTGCACATCAAAAGCAGCCACTGTCACTGTGCCCATCAAAAGCAGCCACTGTCACTGTGCCCATCAAACACAGCCACTGTCACTGTGCCCATCAAACGCAGCCACTGTGCCCATCAAATGCAGCCATTGTGCCATCAAATGCAGCCACTGTGCCATCAAATGCAGCCACTGTGCCATCAAACGCAGCCACTGTCACTGAACCCCTCAAACGCAGCCACTGTCACAGTGCCCATCAAATGCAGCCACCGTCACTGTGCCCATCAAACACAGCCACTGTGCCCATCAAACGCAGCCACTGTGCCCATCAAACGCAGCCACTGTGCCCATCAAGCACAGCCATTGTGCCATCAAATGCAGCCACGGTCAATGTGCCCATCAAACGCAGCCACTGTGCTCATCAAGCGCAGCCACTGTGCCATCAAACGCAGCCACTGTGCCATCAAACGCAGCCACTGTGTCCATCCAGCACAGCCACTGTGCCCATCCAGCGCAGCCACTGTGCCCATCAGGCGCAGCCACTGTGCCCATCAAACACAGCAACTGTGCCCATCCAACGCTGCCACTGTGCCCATCCAACGCAGCCACTGTGCCCATCCAGCGCAGTCACTGTGCCCATCCAACGCAGCCACTGTGCCCATCCAGCGCAGCCACTGTGCCTATCAAATGATGCCAGTGTGCCCATGTCAGGGACTCTGTACTGTGACATGCTGTGTATACAGTGGGGGAGGGGTCTCTTAGCATGCAGTCAGCTTTCTCACATGTCTCAGTGTAGCACACACACAGGCAGACATGTACAACCCCCCCATACTCCCCCCTCCGGATCTGTTCACGGCCCCCTCACAGCCAGGTATGAGTCTTCCAGCACAGCCACACATTCCACGCAGGGAGGTTAGGGAGAGGAGGGGGAAGTGGAGAAAGTGAAAGTACAAAGCTGCCCACACATTGCTGGCTTCGTTGTCTCACCTCTATAACACACAGTGCACTTGTTCCCAATCCCTTACTCTCAGGCCCCGTACACACGACAGAGTTTCTCGGCAGAATTCGTCGAGAAACTCGGTCAGAGCCGGATTCTGCCGAGAAACTCTGTCGTGTGTACACTTTCGGCCCGATGGAGCCGCCGAGGAACTCGTCGAGAAAATAGAGAACATGTTCTCTATTTTCTCATTGTTCTATGGGAGCTCTCGGCCCGCCGAGCTCCTCGGCGGCTTCAGGGCTGAACTGGCCGAGGAACTCAATGTGTTTGGCCGTGTGTACGGGGCCTCACTGTCTGTCTTATCTGTCCTGTCAGGCAGAGGCTGACGTTCCACACCAACACACACTTACTGTGATCTGTGACCTCCGCTGCTGCTGGCTACCAGGGGATTTCAGTCCCATGTTGACTCAGCCATCCACGTCCTCGACCCTCGATGTCCTCTTCTCCCGCCCTCAATGACGCTTCAGCCAATCAGGTTGGCCGGTAGCCAGAACCGGCCAACCTGATTGGCTGAGACGCCTGTCACTCTTATCCAAGGAACGCATCCCCTGTGCTTTCCGAGGATAAGCTTCCGGGGACCCGAGGGCTGTACTCGGAAAAGCCTATCAGAGCCGCTGGCTCTGATAGGCACTTCCGTACAGCCAACCAGCTGCCGTTATTCAGCTGGCTGGCGCTCAACATCCGGCCAGCTGAATAGTGGGCGGCAGCGGCGACAATAACATAGATTTGTGCAATGCATGAATATTTGTTATTAGACTCAGTGGCGGTGAGAGCCAGAGGGGGCGGCGCTCCAGCGCTCTCTATGGACGAACCACCACTGGCCTATCTGCTTATGTATAGTGAGACAGCTTTGTCTTACTGTGGTAGTAAAGTCTATGATTACATAAAAAAGGTTCCCCCTGCAAGGAAATATCATAATTACTAGTATGCTCTACATAATAGCACATTTTGAAAGACTTAACTTAAATTGAAGCCCTCCAGTGGCATGCTGTTACTGCTAAAGAGGCTTCCATCTTCACCCAGTCTTCCTTCTGGGTTTGCCGACTCTTGTCATCTGAGTGGCTGAACTGTGATGACGTCACTTATGAAGTCTCAGCTGCGACACACAGCTCCAAAGGAACAGCACAGGCATGAGAGCTCATGCGTTGGTAACGTCACTGCTGCTGCTACTCGCTAGAATATCTCCTAAACGGTGCATATTTAGGAGATTTTAATTTTACCCACAAGTAAACATTATTATAAGCTTACCTGTAGGTAAAAATAAACAACTAGAGTTTACTACCACTTTAACATTATGGTGTGGTAAAGGGTATCTAGTTTTCTCATTTGGTTGTTTAATATTTTTATACCTTTCTATAATATGTAATACATTTTCATATAATTTTTCTAGTTTGTCTGTGTCAATGCCACTCAGTCTTTTTAAGTAAATGCTATCTCTTAACCTTTGAACCACATCATTACACACACCCACAGGTCTCATTTAAAGTCCCAATCCTACCCCTTCTGGTCTTTACACATATATATGCAGGGATGGAGGCCTGTGGGTGTATAATCCCAGGTAGAGATAGGTCTTACCCCTTGTGCTATCTTTTAACCTCCATTCCTTTTGTGGTGGTGAAGAGCAGAAGACCCCCATATTATGTTCTACACCAAAACTCCAGAGCAGGGAAAAAATTCTGACTAGAACCCAGAAGCATATTAAAGTCTATGGGACTAATTGCAAGTTCTTGACCATAAAAATGGTATGGGGCCCTGGGTACTGCCCCAGAGGACATGTATCAATGCAAAAAATATTTTGAAAAATATTGTTTTTAAATGAACATTAATTTCATTGAAACAATAAAAATGAAAGATTCCTTTAACTACTTGGTAACCGCCCTATAGCCGAAATACGGCTACAAGGCGGTTACCTAACTCTAGGAGGGCGTCAATATACGTCCTCCCAGAGAGTCACAATTGCGCGCCCGAGCGGGCGCGCACACGCGATCACCGGCGCTCGGCGGGTCCACGGGACCCGCAGCAACACGGGTCCCTGGGGGGGTGGGTATTGCAGAGTATGGGGTGGGGTATTGCAGAGTATGGGGTGGGGTATTGCAGAGTATGGGGTGGGGTATTGCAGAGTATTGCACTCATCATTTTTTTTATTTTACTCTGCAATACCCACCCCCCCATACTCTGCAATACCCACCCACCCATACTCTGCAATACCCACCCCCCCATACTCTGCAATACCCACCCATACTCTGCAATACCCCCCCCCCATACTCTGCAATACCCCCCCCATACTCTGCAATACCCCCCCCCATACTCTGCAATACCCCCCCATACTCTGCAATACCCCCCCCCATACTCTGCAATACCCCCCCATACTCTGCAATACCCCCCCAATACTCCGCAATACCCTCAATACTCCAATACCTTGCAATACGTCGCCTATGGGGATTTTTAAGTAGCAACGTTTGGCGCAATTTCACGAGCGTGTGCAATTTTGAAGGGTGACATGTTGGGTATCTATTTACTCGGCGTAACTTCATCTTTCATATTATGCAAAAACATTGGGCTAACTTTACTGTTTTTTTTTTTTTTTAAGCACAAAACTGTTTTTTTTTTAAAAACACGCGTTCAAAAAATTGCTGCGAAAATACCGTGCAAGATAAAAAGTTGCAACAACCGCCATTGTATTCTCTAGGGTCTTTGAAAAAAAAGCATATATAATGTTTTGGGTTTCTATGTAATTTTTTTAGCAAATAAATGATGATTTTTACATGTAGGAGAGAAATGTCAGAATTGGCCTGGGTGCTCCAGAACGCCTGATGGTGCTCCCTGCATGTTGGGCCTCTCTATGTGGCCACGCTGTGTAAAAGTCGCACACATGTGGTATCGCTATACTCGGGAGGAATAGCAGAATGTGTTTTGGGGTGTAATTTGTAGTATGCATATGCTGTGTGTGAGAAATAACCTGCTAATATGACAGAAACTAGATTTTTTATTTTTTTTTTACAGAATTTTCAGTCTTTTTTCTTTTATAGCGCAAAAAATAAAAACCGCAGAGGTGATCAAATACCACCAAAAGAAAGCTCTATTTGTGGGAAAAAAAGGACAACAATTTCAGATGGGTACAATGTTGTATGACTGAGTAATTGTCATTCAAATTGTGAGAGCACCGAAAGCTGAAAATTGGTCTGGTGATTAAGGGGGTTTTCGTGCCCAGTGGTCAAGTGGTTAAAAATAGTGTCTGGGGGGTCCCTTAGTTTGCCTGTAAAGTGGCCCATCTGTACCGTGTATAGAACCTGCTGCAGCAAAACTGACACATTTAAATTGATTTTCCCTGCAAACTTTCTTTATTTTTTAAACAACGGCTTGGGCACCCAGTCTGTATAATGAGGGCAAATTTGAATGCACTCGGAACAAAATTAGAGATTTTTGGGATAAATTATGGTGTCTCTTTTGGATGGAAATAACAATGTTTCACCACATTGAGGAAGCCTAATGTGAATGAGCCAAATTATAGTACACTCAGGCAAAAGTTCAAGGGGGAACATTACTGCCAATTTGTTGTTTATCAGTGATCTCTCCTCTCTGAAGGATCATGTTACCCCCTACCTCAGGACCAACATCAGAATCAAGTAATTGCTGTGCATCCTCAAGAAGCAAGTGGCTGATGCTGTGTTCAAATAACCCTGGTTACTCCTATGTGCATAATGCTAAGACTATGGCAGGAGTAGTTGTGGACATGAAGGCAGAATAGGCCACTCTAGCAGCTGCGGTGGACTGCAAACTTGTGTCAGCTTGGGTGATAGAGGATGAAAAGGATGAGAATGGTTTAGTAAGCCAGTTCACCACTTCCTCTGCATACTGTGGCTGGATAACACAGACAACATCCGAAAAAAGAGACAAATGTGCCCTGCCTGAGGACGGATCACGTCCACCTTTGCCTGTGGACACATGGGAACATCTGCCTCTCCTTGTTGGTCTCCCAGACATGGTGGGGGGCTTATTACACAAATTCATTAGATAATAGGAAAAGGGTGATTTAATTAACTTTATTTAATTAAACGTGGTGTGTGGTGCACTAAAAACTGTGGACAACTGAGAACTGTCACTGCCACAAATTAAAATACTAAAAATATATATTAATAAAAATGGGGGAACACCAGCGTCACTGTAAGACAAACTTCAGCTGACAATTTAAAAAAAGGGGGTAGGAGAACAACAACAATAATAAAAAAAAAGCTGCTGCTTGGTGCACTATATCAATTGGGAACTGCTGCTGACACAAATTGAAAAACGAAAAAAGTAAATATATATATTAATAAAAAAGGGATACTTCAGCGTCGCTGGTAAGACAAACTGACTTTGACTTTGTCCAATCAGGGCTCTGACAGTGTCCTGTGCAGTGCATTTTGGGGCACTTGGCGGGTGAATATTCTGCAAACTCAGGTGCTTGGCGAACACCTGAATATGTGTTGTTCGTTGCCGAACCAATGCTCAGCCCAGACAGATTGTCTATCTCAAGTAGTGATACTATTATTTTTTGGCACCATTTGGTTACTTGCATACCTGGTGTGAGTTTAGCAGGCAGGTATGACTGCTCCTTTTTTATTTATTGGAAATGATCAGAGAGCACTACCTATTTGATGACTGGAGGATTAAATACCCTTCTCATAGACAATTTACCTTCTACTCCAATGTTCGTACCAGTTAAAAGTGCATACCAGAAAAGACCACTTCTTTGTCACTGTTCCCTTGCTTATAACTTTGTAAATGATTAGTAAATGGGCCTGTAGATGATCCAATTATGTGGTCAGACCATGCCCAAGTGGTCCTAGATCTGCTGAAACCTAGCGCTGGCTCTAAAGCTTGCCATTGCTATTTTAACAACACTACAGGTGGAGAACAGCTCTTTTAAGATCTGACTGCATATTTTCAGCCTAATAATGGTTTTCGTCCAGAAGATATCCATTATGTTGGAAGCACTTAAAGTGTTTGTAAAGTTTAAATAATAAATTACTGCCAGACTCTCTATTAGAGCCTGGATAACCACACTATGAAAGTCATTTCTAGAAACGTGCATTGTAAATACCTCTTTAGAGCTATCTTCAGGCCGGTCACGTGACTCACGGCTGCTTTACAGCTTCAATACATGGCTTCTGCGGGAGGGGCCGAGATGTCCCTCTGACGTCAGCTGGGGAGATCACATGGCCTCCTGCAGAAGCTCTGTGGCCCCATACACACGAGAGGATTTATCCGCGGATACGGTCCAGCGGACCGTATCCGCGGATAAATCCTCTCGAGGATTTCAGCAGATTTCTATGCGATGGCGTGTACACACCATCGCATTGAAATCCGCGCCGAAATCCTCTGGCGATGACGTGTCGCGCCGTCGCCGCGATTATGACGCAGCGACGGGCGCGACGCTGTCATATAAGGAATTCCACGCATGCGTCAAATCATTACGACGCGTGCGGGGAATCCCTTTGGACGGATGGATCCGGTGAGTCTGTACAGACGAGCGGATCCATCCGTGGGATCCGATTCCAGCAGATAGATATTCTGTGCATGTCGACAAATATTTATCTGCTGGAATTCGGAAATATCCGCGGATAAATATCCGCCGGAGTGTACACACCATAGAATCTATCCGCTGAAACCCATTCGATGGGATTTATCTGCGGATAGATTCTATCGTGTGTATGGGGCCTGTCTCGGAGCTCTAAAGCAGTCGTGAGTCATATGACCCACCTGAAAATAGCTCTAAAGGGGTATTTAGAATGCTCGTTTTTGGAACTTACTTTCATAGTGTGGTATGCAAGGCTCAAATAGAGGGGCTGGCAGTGACCATTGTAGGGGTTTAATTTTTAATAATAGTGGTGGGGACAGGGCAGAGACAGATGCAAGGAGGAGGGATGGAGGGGGAGAAAGGAGAGCAGAGAGAACAGCTGCCGATGACGTAGGGACACACTCTGACTGTTCTGTCTCAAGGACATATAGCTAAACCTTATTGTCCCAAAAACTTTAGATACCATATTTCTTTGATCTCAGTTTTATTAGAACAAGCCAGGTGAAACTACAAAATAACAGAAATAGACCTCAATAGACCTCAATAGACCTCAATAAGTACAATATTGTACAATATTGCATACATTACAGTACTCAGAAAGCCTATCAGAGCCGCTGGCTCTGATAGGCACTTCCGTACAGCCAACCAGCTGCCGTTATTCAGCTGGCTGGCGCTCAACATCCGGCCAGCTGAATAGTGGGCGGCAGCGGCGACAATAACATAGATTCGTGCAATGCATGAATCTATGTTATTAGACTCAGTGGCGGTGAGAGCCAGAGGGGGCGGCGCTCCAGCACTCTCTATGGACGAACCACCACTGGCCTATCTGCTTATGTATAGTGAGACAGCTTTGTCTTACTGTGGTAGTAAAGTCTATGATTACATAAAAAAGGTTCCCCCTGCAAGGAAATATCATAATTACTAGTATGCTCTACATAATAGCACATTTTGAAAGACTTAAAGCGGGGGTCCAGCAGATAGATATTCTGTGCATGTCGACAAATATTTATCTGCTGGAATTCGGAAATATCCGCGGATAAATATCCGCCGGAGTGTACACACCATAGAATCTATCCGCTGAAACCCATTCGATGGGATTTATCTGCAGATAGATTCTATCGTGTGTATGGGGCCTGTCTCGGAGCTCTAAAGCAGTCGTGAGTCATATGACCCACCTGAAAATAGCTCTAAAGGGGTATTTAGAATGCTCGTTTTTGGAACTTACTTTCATAGTGTGGTATGCAAGGCTCAAATAGAGGGGCTGGCAGTGACCATTGTAGGGGTTTAATTTTTAATAATAGTGGTGGGGACAGGGCAGAGACAGATGCAAGGAGGAGGGATGGAGGGGGAGAAAGGAGAGCAGAGAGAACAGCTGCCGATGACGTAGGGACACACTCTGACTGTTCTGTCTCAAGGACATATAGCTAAACCTTATTGTCCCAAAAACTTTAGATACCATATTTCTTTGATCTCAGTTTTATTAGAACAAGCCAGGTGAAACTACAAAATAACAGAAATAGACCTCAATAGACCTCAATAGACCTCAATAAGTACAATATTGTACAATATTGCATACATTACAGTACTCAGAAAGCCTATCAGAGCCGCTGGCTCTGATAGGCACTTCCGTACAGCCAACCAGCTGCCGTTATTCAGCTGGCTGGCGCTCAACATCCGGCCAGCTGAATAGTGGGCGGCAGCGGCGACAATAACATAGATTCGTGCAATGCATGAATCTATGTTATTAGACTCAGTGGCGGTGAGAGCCAGAGGGGGCGGCGCTCCAGCACTCTCTATGGACGAACCACCACTGGCCTATCTGCTTATGTATAGTGAGACAGCTTTGTCTTACTGTGGTAGTAAAGTCTATGATTACATAAAAAAGGTTCCCCCTGCAAGGAAATATCATAATTACTAGTATGCTCTACATAATAGCACATTTTGAAAGACTTAAAGCGGGGGTTCACCCTATATAAAAAAAATAAAATAAAATGTTTCCCTCTAGCATTAAATCCGGCATAGTAGCGGGAGCTACACTATGCCGGTCTTAATTTTTTTTCCCCGTACTTACCGTTATATCCTACATAGAAGATTCCGGGAAATGGGCTTTCCTATGGACAGGGAAGGTGATTGACGGCCGGCCGTGGCACGTCACGCTTCTCCGGAAATAGCCGAAATAGGCTTGGCTCTTCACGGCGCCTGCGCATAGCCTGTGCGCAGGCGCCGTGAAGAGCCGAGACCTACTCCGGCTGTCTTCGGGGAGCGTGACGTGCCAGAGCCGGCCGTCAATCACCCTCCCTCTTGCTAGGAACGCCCATTCCCCGCGGCAGACGGAATCGTCAATGCACGATATAACCGTGAGTACCGGGATAAAAAAATTAAGACCGGCATAGTGTAGCTCGCGCTACTATGCCGGATTTTATGCTGCATTGTTCTTAAGGAGGGTGAACTACCGCTTTAACTTAAATTGAAGCCCTCCAGTGGCATGCTGTTACTGCTAAAGAGGCTTCCATCTTCACCCAGTCTTCCTTCTGGGTTTGCCGACTCTTGTCATCTGAGTGGCTGAACTGTGATGACGTCACTTATGAAGTCTCAGCTGCGACACACAGCTCCACATATAGCTAAAACTTATTGTCCCAAAAACTTTACATACCATATTTCTTTGATCTCAGTTTTATTAGAACAAGCCAGGTGAAACTACAAAATAACAGAAATAGACCTCAATAAGTACAATATTGCATACATTACAGCATACATTACAGAAACAACGATCTACAATATAGGATGAGATAATAAAAACATATTTTTTAAGTTCTCTAAGGGGTGATGGCGATAGATTGAGAAAGAAGAAAGTAAGGAAAATGCGCTATAAACCAACATGTAAATAAAAACTGTGGAAAATATCTTAAATGTAAAACAATATTGGTGACGAACTATAAACATCAATGTAATGTGAATATATACCATATAGCTTTACACCAAATAACATAAAAGTCCAATTGCCAACAATTGAATGGCAGCAAAAAGAGGAAGAGAGTCCTGATAAGTGGTAAATAGGGATGACCCGAACACCCCCCTGTTCCGTTCGCACCAGAACCTGCGAACACACCAAATGTTCGTGTGAACTTTAGAACCCCATTAAAGTCTATGGGACTTGAACATTTAAAATCTAAAGTGCTAATTTTAAAGGCTAGTTTGCAAGTTATTGTCCTAAAAAGTGTTTGGGGACCTGGGTCCTGCCCCAGGGGACATGTATCAATGCAAAAAAAAAATTAAAAACGGTCCGTTTTTTCAGGAGCAGTGAATTTAATAATGCTTAAAGTAAAACAATAAAAGTGAAATATTCCTTTAAAGTTCGTACCTAGGGGGGTGTAAAGTATGCATGTTAAATAGCGCATGTTTCCCATACTTAGAACTATCTCTGCACAAAGTGTCATTTATGAAGGAAAAAAGTCATTTAAAAATGACTCCCGGCTATAATGAATTGTCGGCTCCCGGCAATTCAGAGAGAATTCATTCATAAAAAAAAAAAAGCATGGGGGTCCCCCCAAATTCAATTACCAGGCCCTTCAGGTCTGGTATGAATATTAAGGGGAACCCCGCCATCAATTTAAAAAAAATTATGTGGTGTTCCCCCCAAATATCCATACCAGACCCTTCAGGTCTGGTATGAATTTTAAGGGTGTGCCCCCAGGAATTTTAAGGGTATGTCCAAGGGCAAGGGCCTCATCCCCACAACCCTGGCTGGTGGTTGTGGGGGTCTGCAGGCGGGGGGCTTATGAGAATCTCGAAGACCCCTTTAACAAAGGGGAACCCCAGATCCTGGCCTCCCCCCTTTGTGAATTGGTAATGGGGTACATTGTACCCCTACCATTTCATGAAGGAAGTGTAAATAATTGTAAAAAAACACACACATCGTGGAAAAAAGTTATTTATTAAAAAAAAATAAAAAAAATACAGTGGTGGTAATCCACTCTCGATCCCACTCCAACCTTGTCGGTATCCAGCGAGGGGTGATCTCCTCTCCGTCGGGGTCCAGCGATGAGAAGATCCATCCAGGTCCGGGATCCAGAGTGCAGCATCGCACATCGCATCCGGGATCCAGGAGACAGCCCGGTGAATGACATGGCTGGAGCTAGTGACATTTCTTATATACGTAAGGCGGGGCCACATGTCACGTGACCCGGTCCCCCTCTGACGCACCCTCTGCTACGTCACTGGGGAAGCGCAGGCTTCCCCCTTGCGTCAGAGGGGGCGGAGTCACGTGATGGGTGGCCCTGCCTCACCTATATAAGAAATGTCACTAGCTCCAGCCGCGTCATTCGCCGGGCTGTCTCCGGTGGAGACAGGCGGCCGGCGATGCTGCGCTCTGGATCCCGGACCTGGATGGATCTTCTCATCGCTGGACCCCGGCGGAGAGAAGATCACCCGTCGCTGGATACCGACCACATTGGAGCGGGGACCGAGAGTGGATTACCACCACTGTTTTTTTTTTTCTTTTTAATAAATGACTTTTTTCCATGGTGTGTGTGTGTTTTTTTTACAATTATTTAGACTTCCTTCGTGAAATGGTGGGGGTACAATGTACCCCATTACCAATTCACAAAGGGGGGGCCAGGATATGGTGGTCCCCTTTGTTAAAGGGGTCTTCCAGATTCTGATAAGCCCCCCGCCCGCAGACCCCCACAAACACCGGCCAGGGTTGTGGGGATGAGGCCCTTGTCCCCATCAACATGGGGACATCCTCCCCATGTTGAGGGCATGTGGCCTGGTACGGTTCAGGAGGGGGGCGCTCTCTCGTCCCCCCCTCTTTTCTGCGGACCGACCAGGTTAGGTGCTCGGATAAGGGGTCTGGTGTGGATTTTTGGGGGAACTCCACGCCATTTATTTTTTTTACATTTGGGGTGGAGTTCCCCTTAAAATCCACACCAGACCTGAAGGGTCTGGAATGGATATTTGGAGGGAACCCCACATCTTTTTTTTTTAAATTGACTGTGGGGTTCCCCTTAATATCCATACCAGACCTGAAGGGCCTGGTAATTGAATTTGGGGGGACCCCCACGCTTTTTTTTGTTATGAATGAATTCTCTCTGAATTGCCGGGAGCCGACAATTCATTATAGCCGCGAGTCATTTTTAAATGACTTTTTTTCCTTCATTTGTAAATGACTTTTTTTCCTTCAGAAATGTGACTTTGTGCAGGGACAGTTCTAAGTACGGGAAAAATGCACTTGAAACATTTGTTGAAAGGCCACTTCTTTGCTTTAGTGATTGCAAAATATGGTCATGTCTTGGTTTTGGTGAAGGCATGTTGTGGTGAGTACAGTTGAAGCGTTTATGGTGTAGAGCAGATAACACACTAAGGCCCAGATTCTCAAAAGGCTTACGACAGCGCAACGCAATGTGCGCCGTTGTAAGTCCTAATCTGGGACGTCATATCTATGCGACTGATTCTTAGAATCAGTTACGCATAGATAACCATTAGATCCGACAGGCGTAAGGCTCTTACGCTGTCGGATCTTAAATGCAATTTTTTTTTCGCCGCTAGGTGTCGCCTCCGTCGTTTTCCCGATTGAGTATGCAAATTAGCAAAATACGCGAATTCCCGAACGTACGACCGACCGACGCAGTGAAGATACGACGTTTACGTACGATTTGCGACGCGTAAAGTTGCCCCTGCTATATGAGGGGCAACCAATGTTAAGTATGGCCGTCGTTCCTGCGTCGAAATGTAAAAGTTTACGTTGTTTGCGTAAATCGTCCGTGAATAGGGCTGGACGCCATTTACGTTAACGTCGAAAACTAGGGTTGTCCAGATACCGATACTAGTATCGGTATCGGGACCGATACCGAGTATTTGCGGGAGTACTCGTACTCGCGCAAATGCTCCCGATACCTAAATAGAATACTTTTTTTTGTATTTATCAACATGTTCTATGAAAATTCTTTGAGTTTTTTACTACTGCGTGACAAGCAAATAAAAAATTTTTATTCATTTTTACTAATTTTTATTCTTTTATAATGTCTTGAGTTAGAGTTCTTCATAATTCTAAAGAAAATATCCTTAGTCTGTATTGTGGTTTGAAAACTGTCACATGACATTTAAAAAAAGTATCGGTATTCGGTATCGGCGACTACATGAAAAAAAGTATCGGTACTTGTACTCGGTCCTAAAAAAGTGGTATCGGGACAACCCTATCGAAAACCAATGACGTCCTTGCGACGTCATTTAGCGCAATGCACGTCGGGAAATTTTAGGGACGGCGCATGTGGAGTACGTTCGGCGCGGGAACGCGCCTAATTTAAATGATCCACGCCCCCTACCCGGATCATTTGAATTAGGCGGGCTTGCGCCGGAGGATTTACGCTACGCCGCCGCAACTTTACAAGCAAGTGCTTTGTGAATCAAGCACTTGCCCATAAAACTTGCGGCGGTGTTACGTAAATGAGATACGTTACGCTGCCGCATTTTTAAGCCAGTCTACGATAATCTGGCCCTAAGAGTATGTTCCATATCACAATGTGGGTTTTCTAGATATAGCGTAGGTGTTTCTTTAAATAGCATGGTAGGTTTTCTGTAGGGGAATCTTCATATTATTTTTGAAGGCATAGCATGCATTGGGCCTTGAAGTATGTTGGATTTGGCCTAGGTGCATTTATCTACAGTACAAACCATTAATAATAAGGTAAGTTTGGTTTTGATACTCATCCAAGGTGTTTAAACTAGATGTGTGGGTGTAAGTGGGGTGGAAATTGCTTTCCATTTGAAGTGATGTTTCAATGGATCTTTGGACCTCAATAGATAGGTAGTTCAAGTAATATTTTTTTAAAACAGAAACCAAGGAAGAACATAATATAGACAAAAACTGCATGCAAGTGTCTATAGTTAGAGGTAAAACTTTGCGTATAACTTGTTAGATATTTTAGGTGCTTTGGAGAGTCTTCTTAAATCCCTTAAACACAGATTTTGAGCTAACTAAACAGAGCAGTTTTAACTTTAACTTTAATGGAGCGTAAACACATTTTCTGCATTATTCATTTAGGTTGTTGCAGGGTCTTTGGTTCTGGAGAGAGACAATGGGGCTGATTTACCAAGCCTTTGCTCCATGATTCATGGAGCAAAGGCTGGAGCAACAGCCGTTTTGGCATTTACTAAAGGAATGCGCTGCCAAGGCAGCACAATTCCTTATTTACTATAATGCCGAGTGCGCCCCTATAGACCTGGCGCACGGCATTTCGAAATGTAAAATGAAAGTGTTTGGGAGTGAGTTTATTAGGGGAGCCCGCTAGTACATTTAAACCTGCGGGAGGTTTATTTGTGTACTGCGCATGCACAAGCGGCAATTTCGGGCAATCACGCACCGCGGTTCACTACGCCAGCAAAATATTGATAAATATCAAGCGGCGTAGCTGCCTTTGCGCAGCTTGAAGCGGCGCATGTGAATGTCCGAATCGTTTTAAGCTTACGCTGATCATGAAGGGGAACTCCGCGCCAAATAATAATAAAAAAAACGGTGTGGGTTTCCCTTAAGGAGCATACCAGGCCCTTAGGTTTGGTATGGATTGTAAGGGGAAATTCCTACGCCGAAAAACTGGCGTGGGGGTTCCCCAAAATTCATACCAAACCCTTATCCGAGCACGCCGCCTGGCCGGACAGGAATGGGGTGGGGACGAGCGAGCGCCCCCCCTCCTGAGCCGTACCAGACCGCATGCCCTCAACATGGGGGGTGGGTGCTTTGGGGCAGGGGGGGCACTGTTTTTTTAACTTAACATTTTCCCCCCAGGTGAATGGGTAGGGGTACCCAATACTCATTCACATAGGGTGGGGTGCCGGTATCTGGGGGCCACCTTATTAAAGGGGACTCCCAGATTCTGATAAGCCCCCGCCTGCAGACCCCGACAACCAATGACCAGGGTTGCCGGGAAGAGGCCCTTGTCCTCATCAACATGGGGACAAGGTGCTTTGGGGTGGGGGGCACAGTGCCAAAGCACCCACCCCCCCATACTTACTGTTTGCTTAAAAACGCATCTCATTCAAAGTCCCAAAAACTCCATTCTCTCTTTTAACCCCCCCATGTTGAGGTCATGCGGTCTGGTACGGCTCAGGAGGGGGGGCACTCGTCCCCACCCCCATTCCTGTCCGGCCAGGCGGCATGCTCGGATAAGGGTTTGGTATGGATCTTGGGGGGAACCCCCATGCCGTTTTTTCGACATAGGTGTTCCCCCTTACTATCCATATCATACATAAGGGTCTTATATGCTCCTGAAGGGTAACCCACGCCGTTTTTTTTTTATTTGGTGCAGAGTTCCCCTGCATGATCAGCGTAACAAAAACCCATGCCGGTGTTTTATTTAACCACTTCCATACCACGCCTATTCTGGAACTTCTCTCCATGTAAAAAATCATCATATTTTTGTACTAGAAAATTACTCAGAACCCCAATCATTATATATTATTTTTTTTAGAAGACACCCTAGGGAATAAAGTGGTGGTCATTGCAACGTTTTATCTCGAAAGGTATTTGCGCAATAATTCTTAAAACACCTTTTTTTTTCCCCAAAAACGGTTTCATGAATTAAAAAATAACAAAACAGTAAAGTTAGCTCAATTTTTTGGGATAATGTGAAAGATGATGTTACACCGAGTAAATAGATACCTAACTTGTCACGCTTTAATATTGAACACAGTCAGGCCCTGTACACACAAGGAGACATGTCCGATGAAAACGGTCCGCGGACCGTTTTCATCGGACATGTCTCCTGGGAGCTTTTGGTCTGATGTGTGTACACACCATCAGACCAAAATCCCTGCGGACAGAGAACACGGTGACGTAGAAGACACCAATGTTCTCAAACACAGAAGTGCAATGCTTCCACGCATGCGTCAAATCAATTTGACGCATGCGCGGGATTTCGGGACACTGGTTACACGTCATAACCAGCGGACATGTCCGATTAGGTGTACTAACCATCGGACATGTCCGAAGGACATGTTTCCAGCGAACAAGTTTCTTAGCTAAGAAACTTTTGTCCGCTGGAAACCTGTCCGCGGACCAGTTTCAGCGGACATGTTCGACCATGTGTACGGGGCCTCATGGAATGGCACCAAACTTAAAAATCTCCATAGGCGATGCTTGTTTTTTTTTTACAGGTTACCAGTTTAGAGTTACAGAGGAGGTCTAGTGCTAAAATTATTGCTCTCGCTCTAACGCACGTCTCAATACCTGTGTGGTTTGAACAGCGTTTACATATGTGGGCGGGATTAACATGCGCGTTCGCTTCTGAGTGCGTGCTATTAGGGACAGGGGTGTATTTTCTTTTCTTTTTTACGTAATTTTTTTTTCTTTTTGTACTTTTTTTTTATGACTTTTATTCCTATTACAAGGAAAATAAACATCACTTGTGATAGGAATAGTGTGTGACAGGTCCTCTTTATGGAGAGAGGTGGGGTCAATAAGACCCCACATCTGTCCTCCAGGCTGGAAAGCATGAGATCGGGCAAAAAAAACACTGCTCTCATGCTTTCAGCCGCGATTGCAGCTTTGTTTATGTTTATGTTTTTAAATCTCTATGCTCCTCATTCGGTGGCGGACGATTCGTTTTCCGGGTCTCCGAAGGCACGGGAGAGCCCGGAGAACCACCGGATGGCGGTGGGAGGGGGATGTCCCCTCCCGCCGCCTGTAAGAAAGATCAAGTGGCGGTACTGTCGCTATGATCATTCTTATGGTGCGATCAATCGCCGCCTGTAAAAAAGGATATCTGAATGATGCCTGTAGCTGCACCCATCATTCAGATATCCCCCACTGAAGTCCAGGACGTCATATGACATCCTACGGTACGGAAGTGGTTAAAATTTGCCTTGGAGTCAGGGCCGGTGCTACCACTAGGCAGCCGTCTAGGGCGCACTGGAGAGAGGTGGTGGCACTACCACCCAGGGCGCCTGGCCACCGGTGATCCTACTCCCTCTCAGCAACTAATTCAACATGCAGCCGCTCCACTATAGAGTCCCTCCGTACAGTGTTAGAGGCGCTGGCACAGCAGCGGTGGAGAAATGGAGGAAGGAAATAAAACATCCCCTGCATGCCCCTGATCATCACAGTGCCACTGGCAGTGAGTGTGACCTGTATGTGTACCTGCGGTCACATCGTTACAGTCCACCACCAGTCTGCCTCTGATGTACCGCTCCGCCTCCGCTACAGCCAGCTCTGCCTCTGAGCCTCTGCCTTTCTGCCCAGTGCTGCCTGTGCCCATAATGTCCCCCCCCTCCATCATGGAAGCCACTCTCTCTCCTGTGTTTTTCCTATTGTGGCAGCCAGCGCAAGATTTACAGTACCCTGTCACCGAGAACCAGAGTGATGAGATCACGCTGAAAGTACAATAACGGTGGCAGGTACTGTATGTCCCTTAGGTGGGACCTAAGCCCCCATACCCATTTTAAGGCCAAATACTAGAAGATAAGCCAGCCAAGTGGGGTCTAGCAAAATTAACAAGTCATTTCCCATAGACTGCAATGGTATTTATGGTATAATTTTGCCCATGTTAGGCTCTTTGTTTGCCCACCCGGACCAGGGGGTGTTTGTCCCAGCTCTAATTGTGTAGCATGCCAAATGATGTGATTCATGTTGGACAGGGCTTTGCCTTATTTTTTGTTAGCTGCATCTCTGGTGATCTGAGCAGAAGAAAAACTATGCAAATTAAGGAAATCCAATGCCCCCCCAGAACTAGTGTGTGCCCCCCTGAAAATTTCTGGGCAGGTCATAAAAAAAACAGGGTGTGGCCTTGACAGGAAGGGGTGGGTCATTTTTCTATAAGGAGGTGCAGAAGTTTAGTCAGGCCTAGGGCAGCACAAAACCTAAACATACTACTGCATATTAGGGCTCATTTAGACAGGATCTGATTTACAGCATGTCTTTAGATTGTGGGAAGAAACCCACGCAGGTACAGGGAGAACATGCAAACTCCAGGCAGATGGTGTCATGGGCGGGATTCGAACCAGCGACCCGTTTTGCTGCTAGGTGAAAGTGCTATCCACTACACCACTGTCTTGAACGAACATGATTGCGGCTGAAAGCATGAGATCAGTGTCTTTTTTTCCGATCTCATGCTTTCCAGCCTGGAGGACAGATGTGGGGTCTTATTGACCCCGCCTCTCTCCATAAAGAGGACCTGTCACACACTAGTGATATTACAAGGGATGTTTACGTTCCTTGTAATAGGAATACAAGTGATCAAAAAAAAAGGAAAAAAAAGTGCAAAACTAAAAAAATTCCGTAAAAAAAAAAAAATGCCCCTATCCCTAGTAACTCGCACTCAAAAGCGAACACGCATGTAAGTCCCGCCCACATATGTAAACGCTGTTCAAACCACACATGTGAGCTATTGACGCGTGCATTAGAGCGAGAGCAATAATTCTAGCACTAGACCTTCTCTGTAACTCTAAACTGGTAACCTGTAAAAAAAATTCAAGCGCCGCCTATGGAGATTTTTAAGTCCCGAAGTTTGGCGCCATTCCATGAGTGTGTGCAATATTAAAGCGTGACAAGTTAGGTATCTATTTACTCGGTGTAACATCGTCTTTCACATTATCCCTAAAAATTGGGCTAACTTTACTGTTTTGTAAAGTTATGTTTGGGGGTCCTGAGTAGGGTTGAGCGAACCCGAACTGTTGGATTTTTGGTACCCGGACCCGAACAATTTACTGTAAGTTCGGGTTAGAGTTTGGTGTTTGGCAATGTAATGGCACACTGCAGGGCAGCCAATTAACATTTGTTTAACTCATGTGACCTAGAAGCCATCACAGCCATGCCTACTAATGGCATGACTGTGATTGGCCAGTGCAGCATGTGACCCAGCCTCTATATAAGCTAGTGGCACATAGCACAGCACGTCACTCTGCTTTAGATAGGGTAGGGAAAGGCTGGCGCTGCTGCTGCTCTGAGGGAGAGAATTAGATAGGAGTCAGTCAGTCCTGCTTCAGAAATCAAATTACTCAGCGATCTACATAGCACAGCAAGTCACTCTGCTTTAGATACTTTAGGGTAAGGTTCCTGGTGTTGGTTTTAGGGAGAGAAATAGATAGGAGTCAGTCCTGCACTGCATATGTTACTGTGAGATACACCCTTTAGATACTTTTCTTCTATTGTGCTATTCAAAAAACATCCATTTAGGGCAAAAAAATATTTTTTTGCAGTGTTTCCATCATATCTGTACGTGTGAGATACACCCTTTAGATACTGTTCTTCTATTGTGCTATTCAAAAAACACCCATTTAGGGCAAAAAATTATATTTTGCAGTGTTTGCTCCATATCTGTACGTGTGAGATAAACACTTTAGATACTGTTCTTCTATTGTGCTATTCAAAAAACACCCATTTTGGGCAAATAATTTTTTTTGGTGTGTTTCCTGCATATCTGTACGTGTGAGATACACACTTTAGATACTGTTCTTCTATTGTGCTATTCAAAAAACACCCATTTAGGGCAAGATCCTACATTTGAGAAATATGAGGAGAACGTCAAATAAGGGACGTGGCCCCGGTCGTGGTGCTGCTAGTGGAGCTCCTGTTGCAGGGAGAGGACGTGGTCGATCTGTGCCAGCTACACACACAAGTGAAACACCTTCCTTAGGTGCGAGTAGGCAACAGAGCCTGCAGCGGTATTTGGTCGGGCCTAATCTGGCTCTACGAATGTTGAGGCCAGGAGCAGTACAGGCAATAGTAGATTGGGTTGCTGACAGTGCCTCCAGTTCCTTCACATTGTCTCCCAACCAGTCTTGTGCTGAAAGATCAGAGTTGGCACCTGCAGCCGATGTCCATCAGTCTTTCACCTCACCCCCTTGCAAATCAGCCAAGCAGTCTGAGCTCCAAATCATGCATCAGTCTCTTCTGTATTTTGATGACTTATGTTAGCAGGGTTTCCCAGGGCCATCCACCTAGCCCTGCCCCAGAAGTGGAAGAAATTGAGTGCACCAATGCCCAACCACTTATGTTTCAAAATGAGTACATGGGAGGACCATCGCAGCACGTCTCGGATGATGAAGAAACACAGTTGCCAATTGCTGCTGCTTTCGCAATTGTGCAGACCGACAAGGAGGGCAGGGGTGAAGACTGGGTGGAAGATGATGTGGAGGACGATGAGGTCCTCGACCCCACATGGAATCAACGTCATGCAGGTGACCTGTGTAGTTCGGAGGAAGAGGCGGTGGTCTCACAGAGCCACCAGCACAGCAGAAGAGGGAGCAGGGTGCAAAAACGGAGCGTACGTCCCCTAGACAGTACGCCTGCTACTGCCCAACGCAGCAAGGGACCAAGCACACCAAAGCCAGGTCCAAGGAGTTCCCTAGCATGGCAGTTTATCACACAATGTGCTGATGACAAGACACAAGTGGTTTGCGTGCTGTGCAATCAGAGCCTGTAGCGAGGCATAAACGTTCTCAACCTGAGCACAACCTGCATGACCAGGCATCTAAGTGCAAAGCATGAGCAGCAGTGGAGTAGACACCTCAAAAACCAAGAAAGTTCTCTGGCTCCTCCTGCTTCCTCTTCTGCTTCAGTCTCGGCCTCTTCATCCACCTCTGTAGTGACAGTGGCACCTGCCACCCCGCAAACAGAGGATCTGCCAGCAACACTACCACCTGGGTCACCAACCATCTCCGCAATGTCCCATGGAAGCGTTCAGCTCTCTATCTCCCAAACACTGGAGCGGAAGAGGAAGTACCCCCCTACCCACTCACGATCCCTGGGCCTGAATGCCAGCATTTTAAAATTCCTGCCCTTTTTAAATGCTGTCATTCCGTCTGGTGGAGACGCAGAGTTTTAAAAGCCTGATGGCATTGACTGTCCCACAGTACGTCGTGCCCAACCGCCACTACTTTTCCAGGCGAGCCATCCCTTCCCTGCACAACCAAGTGGGGGACAAAATCAGGTGTGCACTGCGCAACGCCATCTGTGGCAAGGTCCACCTAACTACGGATACGTGGACCAGTAAGCACGGTCATATCTCAGTAACAGCACACTGGGTAAATGCAGTGGCGGCTGGGCCTGAGGCGGATAGCAGTTTGGCGCATGTCCTTCCACCACCGAGGATTTCAGGGCGCTTCAGTTTGCCTACTGTTGCTAACTCCTCCTACTCCGCTTCCTCATCCTCTACCGCCTCCTCATCCGGTCAGTGTAACATATTCACCACCAACTTCAGCACAGCCATGGGTAAACGACAGCAGGCAGTTTTAAAACGTTCCTGTTTGGGGGAAAAAACCCACACCGCGCAGGAGTTGTGGAGGGACATGGAACAACAGACCAATGAGTGGTTGGCGGCAGTGAGCCTCAAGCCGGGCTTGGTGGTTTGCGATAATGGGCGAAATATCATAGCAGCTCTGGGCCTAGCCGGTTGGACGCACATCTCTTGCCTGGCGCATGTGCTGAATTTGGTGGTGCATAGGTTCCTTAAAAATTACCCCGATATGCCACAGCTGCTGCAGAAAGTGCGGGCCGTCTGTGCGCACTTTCGGCATTCTCACCCTGCTGCTGCTCGCCTGTCAGCGCTGCAGCGTAACTTCGGGCCTTCCGCTCACCGCCTCATATGTGACGTGCCCACAAGGTGAAACTCCACTCTGCACATGCTGGCCAGACTGTGCAAGCAGCAGCAGGCGATAGTGGAGTTTCAGCTGCAGCACGCACGCGTGAGTCGCTCGGCGGAACAGAACCACTTTACCACCAATAACTGGGCCTCCATGCGAGACCTGTGTGCCTTGTTGCACTGTTTCGAGTACTCCACCAACATGGCCAGTGCTGATGACGCCGTTCTCAGCGTTACTATCCCAGTTCCCATCACTGGTGTGTGGCTGGGGGGATACAGAGGACACAGATAATACACCTCCCACAGAGGACAGCTTTTCTTTGCCTCTGGGCAGCCTGGCACACATGAGTGATTACATGCGGCAATGTCTCCGCAACGACCACCGAGTTGCCCACATTTTAACAGGTGATGATTACTGGGTGGCCGCGCTGCTGTATCCCCGTTACAAGGACAATGTACTGTCCTTAATTCCCTCACTGGAGTGTGATCGTAAGATGTGCGAGTACAAGCGCACGCTGGTAGACATGCTGCTGGTGGAATTCCCACCTGACAGCGGGGGCACAGTGGAAGCACAAGGCGAGGGCAGAGGAGGAGGAAGAGGTCGCCAACGCAGCCGGGGCACCGCCAGCACCCCAGAAGGCAGGGTTAGCATGGCCGAAATGTGGAAAAGCTTTGTCAGCACGCCACAACAACCAGCACCTCCAGCTGATATGGAACATCTTAGCAGGAGGCAGCATTTCACCAACATGGTGGAGCAGTATGTGTGCACACGCCTACACATACTGAATGACGGGTCTGCCCCCTTAAACTTCTGGGTCTCCAAATTGGGCACATGGCCTGAGCTCTTGCCCTTTACGCCTTGGAGGTGCTGGCCTGCCCTGCAGCCAGTGTATTATATGAATGTGTATTTAGCACGGCAGGGGGCGTTATCACAGATAAGCGCACTTACCTTTCCAGAGCCAATGTGGACAAGCTCACATTCATTAAAATGAACCAGGCATGGATCCCACAGGACTTGTCCGTACCTTGTGCAGAATAGACACGTATACCAGCCTTACCCAGCCATTCTGGTATTCTTTCTCACTCTTTCTCCACACCAGACCCCTTATCCGAGCACGCAACCTGGCCGGCTGCAGAAAAGAGGGGGGGGTGAGAGAGCGCCCTCCCTCTCCTGAACCGTACCAGGCCACATGCACTCAACATGGGGATGATGCTTTGGGGTCCCCCCCAAAGCACCTTGTCCCCATGTTGATGGGGACAAGGGCCTCATCCCCACAACCCTGGCCAGTGGTTGTGGGGGTCTGCAGTCGGGGGGCTTATCGGAATCTGGAAAACCCCTAGGCGAGTGCGCTTATAGGTTATGACCCCCCTGCTGTGCTGAACATTCTTTCGGACAGGACACTGGATGAGGGGCAAGCCAACAGTTCCATTGCAAATTGTGCAAGCTCTGGCCAGAGGTCAAGCCTGCCCACCCAGTAGTCCAGGGGTTCATCACTTCTCAGTGCGTCCACATCGGCTGTTAACCCGATGTAGTCGGACACCTGTCGGTCTAGGCGTTCCCTGATGCTGGATCCGGAGGACAGCTGTCGATGGGTCGGTTGAAAGAATGATCTCATATCATTAGTGAATAAGACATCTTCAAACCGCCCTCTTTTTGCAGACGCTGTTGGAGTGGAAATTCCTCTGCCAGCGGACGCAAAAGCAGAATGCAGCATTTCTCGAAGCAAGGCCTGGAAGTGCTGCATTCTGAACCCCCCTTTGTGATGGTGGTAACATTTCCGCCATGTTTTGTTTGTACCGGGGGTCTAAGTATATTGCCACACAGTACTGGTCCTTGCCCTTTATGCTTTTTATACGATGGTCTCTCTTAAAACACCGGAGCATGAAGGCCCCCATTTGCACTAAACTGGAAGCGATGTACTGGCCTGGCCCCTGCTCATCATCCAGGATAATGTTGTCCTCGTTCTCCTCCCCCCATCCACAGACAACATCAGGGATCCCAGAAAGCTTTAAAGCATGCTCTTCTTGCTCCTCCTCCGCCCCAGCACCAACCTCCTCTGACTCCTCTTCAGACTCCCGTTGTTGACTTGTCTCAGGTGGAGTAGCCCCCCCTGGGAATTCATCCAGCATTGCGACTTCCTCATCTTCCTGCTCCTCGACGGCTTATCAATGACACAACGCAATGCATGCTCCAGAAAGAAGGCGTAAGGTATGATGTCACTGATGGCGCCCTGGCTGCGACTGACCAGTTTAGTAATCTCATCAAATGGCCGCAGAACTCTGCATGAGTCGCGCATGAGCAGCCACTGGGGCGGTGCAAAAAAACCAAGCTCCCCGGAACCTGTCCTGCCGCAGAGTTCGTACAGGTAGTCGTTAGGCTGCTCCAGCAGAAACGTGCAGTTATCAAGCATATACAATGTTGAGTTCCATCGCATCAGGCAGTCACAAATAAGACGTTTGACGGGCAGGTTGTGTCGCCGCTGAATGTCAGCAAGGTGAGTCATGGCTGTGTAAGATCTTCTAAAAAATGGGCCGAGATTTTCCTGGCCTGCCGCAAGACGTCCTGGAGCCCAGGGTATTTGGCAATGAATCGCTGCACGACCTCTGTGTGCCAGAGATACATTCACTTGCTGCTGAACATAGCCATATAGCTCTGGGATGCCCATCTGTGAAAAAAAAATTCCTTCCTGGGACCTTCAATTGTGGTGTTCCAATGGCAACAAATTTTCGAAAGGCCTCCGACTCCACCAGTTTATATGGCAGTAGTTGGCAGGCTATCAGTTCCGACAAGCCAGCGGTCAACCGTTGGGCAAGAGGGTTATCCGGCGTCATCTTTTTTTTACAATAGAACATTTGGGCCACGGAAGCCTGCCTTTTTGCAGAAAAACGTGAGGAAGGCATGATAGAAGGTGGAGTGGAGGACGATTGTGAGCATAGAGGGGAAGGAGTAGGAGATGGAGAAGAGGCTGGACGATGAGAGCCTAGAGTGTGGCTTTGTGGGTTCTGATAGCGTTGCTCCCACTGAGCTCGGTGATGGGAGGCCAGGTGCCTTCTTAAGGCGGCCGTCTCTAGGTGAGTGTTGGGCTTACTGTGACATATGCGTTGACTGCAAAGGCTGCAGATGGCAACACTATTGTCTGCAGCGAACACGTTAAAAAAAAACCTTCACTAACAGTAGAGATCTCGGAGTAGGCAGCAACAGCGGGCACCAACCTCCTTGGGATGATCTGAGTACTGTCGTCAGACTGCTGAGTGCCGGCTGTTGCTACCTCCTCTTCCTGATCCAATTCCAAGAATGGCTGCGCATCCAAAATGTCTTATGATGGATCGGAAAATAATTCCTGTGACTCAAGCGGAGGATATATGGTGGTGGTGTTGGTGGCGAGCCATTAAACCAAGTCTGGTGCGTCCTTTGACGTAATCAAACAAACATTGTGCCACTTCCTACTTTGGCTCCAGCCTGGTGCTCCTGACCTACCCCTACCACCCCTGCGGAAGGGTCTGCCTCTTCCTCTTCCTGTGATTTTTTTTAATGACCCTGTGACAAAAGTTTCTAGAGAAGCAAAGTATATGTGGAAGAAGGTATATAACAAAATCTGTCGTTTTGGGGGGCCACTGGTTTATTTCACCAGTTATGAAACTTTTTTTTCAGGATTTTTTTTTAATGTGTGTAGCAGAGGTAATGCAGTGAAAGAGCAAAAATCCAGCAGTAACCAAATACACCGCCAGCCACAATGCTGCACATTACAAATCCACTATAATATGCTTTCTATATTCGAAAGTATATTATAAGTGTATATTACACCTTTATACTGCAGTGCACAGCAAGTAGCACACCTATACCAGTGCTTGAAAGGACTTTTGTGGACCTGCTAGGTAGCGATTTTTGACGCTAAACGATGTCCCTGCTGGAAACGCCAACCTCGCCCTACACTGACAAAAAGTATATGAATGTATTACACACTATCATGTACTGCAGTGCAGACCAAGTAGCACACCTATACCAGTGCTTGAAAGGACTTTTGTGGACCTGTTAGGTAGCGATTTTTGTCGCTAAACGCTGTCCCTGCTGGAAACACCAACCTCGCCCTACACTGGCAAAAAGTATATGAATGTATTACACACTATCATGTACTGCGGTGCAGACCAAGTAGCACACCTATACCAGTGCTTGAAAGGACTTTTGTGGACCTGTTAGGTAGCGATTTGTATAGCTAAACGCTGTCCCTGCTGGAAACGCCAACCTCGGCCTACACTGACAAAAAGTATATTAATGTATTAGACACCTATATACTAGAGCAAGTAGCACACCTATACCAGTCCTTAAACTGACTTTTGTGGCCCTTTAGATAGCTATTTGAAATAATATAGCCTGTCCCTGCTCCAAACACAGCACCCTTTCCCTACACTGACAAACAGCAGAATGTAAGATGGCCGCCAGATCAGGTCTATTTATAAGGTAGGGGGTATGTCCATGTGCTGAAATGTCTCACATGGCTGTCCTGCACCACCTGATGGATGTGTCATAGGTCGAAGTTTTTACCCATGTAACATTGTGGACCACCGCGAACATCGCCAGATGTCTGACGGTTTGGCGGACCGCGAACGACGAAAGTTTGCCGCGAAACGACCGCCTGGCGAACCGGCAGGCCATCTCTAGTGCCTTACCTCCAATCAGCTTTCTTGGCTGTATGCCCAGGCTTCTCTGCAGTGTTTACCAGGAGGAGAACATTTCTTTACATGAAGAGCACTTTCTAAATGGAGTGGACGGTTGAAGAAATACCTATCTTTTGAATAGGTAAGTCCCAGACTCTTATGCCGCGTACACGCGATAGTTTTTCGGCATGAAAAAAAACTTTGTTTTTCAGCATGTCCAAAAAACGACGTTTTTCCAACTTCATCATTAAAAACGATGTTGCCCCCACACCATTGTTTTTGAAAAATTATGAACAAAGCACGGTGACGTACAACACGTACGACGGCACTCTAAAGGGGAAGTTCTATTTGCCTTTGGGCTGCTTTTAGCTGATTCCTTGTTAGTAAAAGACGATTTGCGCTTTTTTGTCTGTTACAGCGTGATGAATGTGCTTACTCCATTATGAATGGTAGTTTTACCAGAACGAGCGCTCTTATCTCATAACTTGCTTCTGAACATGCGCGGGTTTAAAACGTCGTTTTAGCCCACACACGATCATTTTTTACAACCCGAAAAACAACATTTTTAAAAACGACGTGAAAAAATGCAGCATGTTCGATTTTTTTTTCGTTTTAGAAGCCGAATCATTTTAAATTTTGTTTTTAACCACTTAAGCCCCGGACCTTTAGGCAGCTAAATGCCCAGGCCAGGTTTTGCGATTCGGCACTGCGTCGCTTTAACAGACAATTGCGCGGTCGTGCGACGTGGCTCCCAAACAAAATTGACGTCCTTTTTTTCCCACAAATAGAGCTTTCTTTTGGTGGTATCTGATCACCTCTGCGGTTTTTATTTTTTGCGCTATAAACAAAAATAGAGCGACAATTTTGAAAAAAAATTCAATATTTTTTACTTTTTGCTATAATAAATATCCCCCAAAAACATGTATAAAAAAATGTCCTCAGTTTAGGCCGATACGTATTCTTCTACCTATTTTTTGGAAAAAAATCGCAATAAGCGTTTATTGGTTTGCGCAAAATTTATAGCGTTTACAAAATAGAGGATAGTTTTATTTATTTTTTATTTTTACTACTAATGGCGGCGATCAGCAATTTTTTTCATGGCTGCGACATTATGGTGGACACTTCAGACAATTTTGATACATTTTTGGGACCATTGTCATTTTCACAGCAAAAAATGCATTTAAATTGCATTGTTTATTGTGAAAATGACAGTTGCAGTTTGGGAGTTAACCACAGGGGGCGCTGAAGGAGTTAGGGTTCACCTAGTGTGTGTTTACAACTGTAGGGGGGTGTGGCTGTAGGTATGACGTCATCGATCGAGTCTCCCTATAAAAGGGATGACTCGATCGATGCAGCCGCCACAGTGAAGCACGGGGAAGCCGTGTTTACATACGGCTCCCCCCGTTCTTCAGATCCGGGGAGCGATCGTGAGGGGGCGGCTAGAAATGAATAGCCGCGCCCTCGTCCCGGATCGCTCCCCACGGGTTTCCGACCGCCGAATGTAGCGGGGGGGTCCCGATCGCACGCGGAAAGGCGGGAACGTACATGTACGCCCATGTGCCTGTACGTGCCATTCTGTGTACGTACATTTACATGCGGTGGGCGTTAACTGGTTAAAAACGTAGTTTTTTTTACTGCCGAAAAATCATTGTGTGTACGCGGCATCAGTACTGTATTGATAATGTCAGAAAAGAAAGTATTCATCTTGGAAGACGAAATATAGATGTAAGAAGGGGGGAGTGGTGCACTTATTCAATATAGCGTGCCGTTAACATAAATATCAAAAATAAATTAAAATAAAATAAAGTGCAAAAAAAGTCCAAGTAAAACCAAATAGTAGGAATCAGTTTATATAGAGATGGATGCCTCATAGAACAGAAACTTGATAGAAATAAAACAAAGCATCAGTCCAACATTTATTGTAAAATTTATAGTCCCATCGAAGACGAAATGCTGCATGGAATCTTAGCACCAACACATCCTGCACTCACCATTAAGTAGTTCCAAATCTAGAGAAAAGCTTGCTAAAAAAAAATGAATACTTCTTGTGTAGATGGCACTCTTCTGATACCCAGTCTCTTCATCTGTTTCCCGCATTACTAAAATGTCATAGCGAAGCCCGACCCTTAAAATGCGGCCAGAGATACCATAGTAGGCTAGATCGTAGCGAGCAAAAGAAGGCCCGCTATGGAGTGCTATAGGTAGCGTTTGATACAGATACAAAAAATGAGGCAAGATATCCATCTTATATATAGCCATTCTCCTCATCCTAGAGTGTTTCCCCTTAGCCCTAGTCTGCAGCTGGCTAATCACGGGGTACAGCATGAGCAAATAGTTCAATTTGTAGACCTTTTCTTCTGCATGAGCGATATTACATAGTTACATAGTTAGTCAGGTTGAAAAAAGACACAAGTCCATCCAGTTCAACCACAAAAAAAAAAAAAAAAAAAAAATTAAAAAACACAGTAAAATCCCATACACCCAACTCCATTCCCACAGTTGATCCAGAGGAAGGCAAAAAACCCCAGCAGAGCATGATCCAATTTGCTACAGCAGGGGAAAAAATTCCTTCCTGATCCCCCGAGAAGCAATCGGATTTACCCTGGATCAACTTTACCTACAAATCTTAATACTCAAGTTATATTCTGTACATTTAGGAAAGAATCCAGGCCTTTCTTAAAGCAATCTACTGAGCTGGCCAGAACCACCTCTGGAGGGAGTCTGTTCCACATTTTCACAGCTCTTACTGTGAAAAAACCTTTCCTATTAACTCCCAAATATTTAAGAGATTGAGATTACCAGTGAAATGCGAAGTTTGTTTCCAGTATACAGTATCTTTCTCAATTAATGGTAGCGTGATGTTAAGACACCAAGATTTTGTTACATTTAATTTGGAGAACACCCAACTTAGTTCCACTGTCCACAGAAGACCGTACAAGTAATATTTAGATTAAAACTTAGTGTGGTCCAAACCTAAGTAAGGGCATAGAGGAGGGTACATAGGGCTCAGCTAAACATGAAATACTGTAGCGCAACTCAAAATAAAGTAATACCCTTTAACATTAATACATTTCCAAATATATTCAACTTATATATTCTTTCAAAAATCAACATAAAGTCCACTCTTAAATAACATATTAATTAAACAGTGAATAGTCTAATAAATTCAATTACCACTGTGCTTGTATATAATGCTGTGAATAAATTCCAAAGAGCCTTGTGTCTCCAGACACCATTGCAAATTGGCTGCTCACCTCACTGCTATGACCCCTGCATCACCAGTAAAGTCATAAAAAGCTGATGTTCCCTCCAGAGAATGTGATTCTAGATGTAACGTTCCCAGTCCTTTATATCTCCTATATCAACATACCAGCCTCAGATATGGAAGAAGTACATGTTGGAGCTGAAAGAGAGCACAAAAGACCTAGTGTTATCTGTTTTGAAAACGTTTTAATAATAAAGAAAGAAGTATTGCACTTACCAACAAGGCACTGGACCAGTGCCGCATGTAACTTTTAAATGCTTGGAGTTAAAATTTATTTCAGGTGCAGAATTTTGCACTTTAAGGATGTATCATAATCTGTCTTTCAAAAGCCCACAAAGTTTCCCAATTGTTGTCATACAACCAGGCTCCCAAAATACACAATTAATTAGTCCTCCGGTTTCTTTTTTATTAGCATTTTTCACATAAAAAAAATAACAAGAAAAAAATGGAAAAGTTAAAACAATGCCCATACAATAGTTATAATTAAAACCAATACATATTGTCAGTCTATAATGAGATTACTTCATCTAAGAATATTTTAGGTCTGCATGTAGATTAGGGGCCAGGAGCATAGGTTAGGGGGGCGGTGCCCCTGCACCCCTAATGGAGTGGCCACCACACTGGTATAGTTCATTGAATATGTCAGTTTGTTTCTTTTACTTTTAACAATGAGACAAGTAGTCTTCTGTGAGTTAAAGATCTGATAAGCTAGTCAGTCTGGAAACAAGCATTGCAAACACAAGATTGCCAATCTTAGGTCATAATGTTCCTTACTGTCATTTTTCATTGTTGTCATCAGAGCAACATGATTACAGTATCTTTGATGTCTGTGGACATTAGTTAGGAGGACTGTAGGTTGTGAGCTCATTCAAAGAGGACAGCAACTGTTACTGGTTTTCTGTTAGAAAAACATGTGACAATGTTGTCAGAATACCTTTTGTTGACTATTGTGAAGAATTCCAAATTGATTATCCCTAAGGCCGGGTACACACGGACAAACATGTATGGTGAAAGCGGTCCGTCGGACCGTTTCCACCATACATGTCTGCCAGAGGGCTTCTGTACGATGGTTGTACACACCATCGTACAGAAGTCCGCGCGTAAACAATACGCGGGGCGTGTCCGCGGTGTCGCCGCGTCGATGACGCGGTGTCGCCGCGACAATGACGCGGCGACGTGGGCGGCCCGCCTTTAAAATGCTTCCACGCATGCGTCGAAGTCATTCGACGCATGCGAGGGACGGCGGGCGCCTGGACATGTACGGTAGGTCTGTACTGACGACCGTACATGTCCGAGCGGGCTGAATTCCAGCGGACTGTTTTAAAACAAGTCCAGGAATATTTGTCTGCTGGGAAAAGGCCCGGCGGGCAAATGTTTGCTGGAATTCGGCCCGCTCGCGCCCACACACGACCAAACATGTCTGCTGAAACTGGCCTGCGGGCCAGTTTCAGCAGACATGTTTGCTCGTGAGTATGGGGCCTTACACTTTCCATTATTCTTGTTCAAAGATTTCCTTGCAACCTGGTTGTAACTGTGCTGTAGATTAAATGCTCAATTTTTGAAGAAATACAGCATGCCTTGGAAAATAGTAAAACTGCCACTTTATAAAATTATAAAATAAGATTGGAAGGCCAGTTATTATTTTTATTTTAGTGCCACAAAAGATGCATCAGAATCCACCATTTAAGGAATAAACCAATGAAAATAGAGAAGTCACAATCAAGCTTGGAAGACGTTTCTAAAACAAATTGACTTCAACCATTTCAATAGCAACATGTTTCATCTCTTCATTACAAGGCCAATTTCAGTTTTAGGTACTGTCAGGCCCCGTACACACGACAGAGGAACTCGACGTGCTTGGCACGTCGAGTTCCTCGTCGAGTTTTGGGATGAAGCCGCCGAGGAGCTCGGCGGGCCGGCTTCTCCCATAGAAGAACGAGGACAACGAGAAAATAGAGAACATGTTCTCTATTTTCTCGTCGAGTTCCTCGGCGGCTCCATCGAGCCAAAACTGTACAGACGACAGAGTTTCTCGGCAGAATCCGGGTTTTGACCGAGTTTCTCGGTGAATTCTGCCGAGAAACTCTGTCGTGTGTACGAGGCCTCATACTTATTCATGCAAGACTGTGCCCAAATTATTTTCTATAATTTTTTTGACACATCTATTTTTCCCTTTTTGGTATTTAATAACCAGTGTTGTTTATGTTTATATGTTGATGCTCTAAAATACCAAAACAGTATAAACACCCCCAAAAAAAATTGGCATTTGGACACCCCAAGTTATTTACTTAGAGGCATGGTAAATATTTTAAAGATATCGGGGTAGATCCACGTACCTGGGCGCATTAATACGCTGGGCGCAACGTATCTAAGATACACTACGCCACCGCAACTTATTTTTTTTATTTCGAATCCACAAAGAATTTGCGCCGTAAGTTAAGGCGGCGTAGTGTATCTTTGGCGGCCTAAGGGCGCGGAATTCAAATGGATGTAATGGGGGGCGTGTTTTATGTTAATATGTCGTGGCCCGACGTAAACAACGTTTTTTTTAACTGCGCATGCACCGTCTGTGGGGGTATCCAAGTGCGCATGCTCGAAATTAACCCGGAAAAAGCCAATGCTTCCGACGGTGACGTCATTCTACGCAAATCCCTATTCGCGAACGACTTACGCAAACAACGTAAAAATTTCAAAATTGGACGCGGGAACGACGGCCATACTTAACATTGAGTACGCTTCATGACAGCAGCTTTAACTATACGCCGGAAAAAGCCGAACAAAAACAACGTAAAAAAAAGCGCCGGCCGGACGTACGTTCGTGGATTGCCGTAAATAGCTAATTTACATACTCAATGCGGAAATCGACAGAAATGCCACCTAGCGGCCGCCGAAATATTGCATCTAAGATCCGACAGCGTACTAAGACGTACGCCTGTCGGATCGATCCCAGATGCCGTTGTATCTTGTTTTGTGGATACAAAACAAAGATACGATGCGGGAAATTTAAAATGACGCCGGTGTATCAAAAGATACGCCAGCGTAATGCTTTTGTGGATCTGCCCCATAATTTTTTGCCACGTATTGTTTTGGAGACTTATGACAGTGAATTAAATTTGATTATTTTCTCCTACAATTACACCCCAAGGAATATAAGATACTTATACTACTCCAAATCTTCTATATTTTTCAATCTCATGTACCTCTACCCTCTAAATACTCTCTCTGAATTCCATACTCAAATGCTTCATATGGGGCCACAAAAAAACCCAGAGGCTCCCTCCTACAATGCATTAAACATTGAAAATAAATCATCCTTTCTAACTACTGCGTATATACCAGACTTGCAGAGAGCAAACATTTGTTTACTCCGTCCCCTGAATTCCATGGCTTGAAATTGAGCAATTCCTAATTCCTGGACACAATATTTTGATTTGTCTTCTGTCTGACCTGTGGTGAACCCTTGCATTACTTACTTACCTCTCACAGTGCAAGCATCCCTCATTGCATGGAGAACATTTCCTTCAATACCCAAAACATACTCCTGAGTATATCAAATCTCTGTACCACTTCAGGTGCTGGAATGCTTCTCTACCAAGTCCTGGCAGTCCAAATGTTTCTCCGTTTTTAAAGATGTATACATGAAACACATCCTAAAAAGCTTTAATGACCTTGTTAAGAAATTTGACCTGCTGACTCCTGAAAATGTTAACCTATAGACGTGTATATATGCAGCCACTCGGCGGGTGGGCCTTAATGGTACCGGAAAGCTCCTGATACATACTAGCAATTGGGAGCTTTCTGTGACCACCATGATTGACGGTCACGTGTTTAGAAAGCCTGCCCCACCTACTGCCATCTGAAACCCCTTAAAGGGCCAGGAAGTTCCGGCACCAAGGGGTTAAATATGTGCAAATTGCACATTGCCTATATACTGTTCCTGCTCAGCCTTTTCCTGCAGAAGTCTGCTAGTTCCTTGTGTAGTGTGTTGCGACAGTGGTTAGAGAGAGAGAAGACAGAGAGTGAGAGAGAGAGTGTCATTTATTCTAGGTAGATAGAGCAGGCAGGCTAGTCAGTTAAAGTTACAGTGTGTAGAGGATATATACTGTATGCATCCCAGGTGTTGTACATATATTTATACACTGTATAGTTTAGCTAGATCAGCTCTTCCTAAGTAACTGGCAGGCAGGTGATTGTGCTAGCTGCAGTATTCTCACGTGGTGTATTGCCTGTGTCCTATGCAGTGCGCACCATAAAGCTATGTGGTGTGTGTACTGCCTTTGTCCTCTGTAGTTTGCACCTAAAGCTACTTGGTGTGTACTGGCCATGTCCTCTGCAGTTTGCACCTAAAGCTACGTAGTGTGTGTACTGCCTTTGTCCTCTGCAGTTTGCACCTAAAACTACTTGGTGTGTACTGCCCATGTCCTCTGCAGTTTGCACCTAAAGCTACGTAGTGTGTACTGCCTGTGTCCTCTGCAGTGTGCACCGTAAAGCTACATGGTGTGTACTGCCTTTGTCCTCTGCAGTTTGCACCTAAAGCTATGTATATATATATATATAGTTACATAGTTACATAGTTAGTCAGGTTGAAAAAAGACACAAGTCCATTCAGTTCAACCACAAAAAATAAACAAAAAAAATAAAAAAAACACAGTACAATCCCATACACCCAACTTCATACCCACAGTTGATCCAGAGGAAGGCAAAAACCCCCAGCAGAGCATGATCCAATTTGCTACAGCAGGGGAAAAAATTCCTTCCTGATCCCCGAGAGGCAATCGGATTTACCCTGGATCAACTTTACCTACAAATCTTAGTACTCAGTTATATTTTGTACATTTAGGAAAGTATCCAGGCCTTTCTTAAAGCAATCTACTAAGCTGGCCAGAACCACGTCTGGAGGGAGTCTGTTCCACATTTTCACAGCTCTTACTGTGAAAAAACCTTTCCGTATTTGGAGGTGAAATCTCTTTTCCTCTAGACGTAAAGAGTGCCCCCTTGTCCTCAGTGTTGAACGTAAAGTGAATAACTCAACACCAAGTCCACTGTATGGACCTCTTATATATTTGTACATGTTGATCATATCCCCCCTTATTCTCCTCTTCTCAAGGGTGAATAAATTAAGTTCCTCTAATCTTTCCTCATAGCTGAGTTCCTCCATGCCTCTTATCAGTTTGGTTGCCCTTCTCTGCACTTTCTCCAGTTCTCCAAAATCCTTTTTGAGAACTGGGGCCCAAAACTGAACTGCATATTCCAGATGAGGTCTTACTAGTGATTTGTACATGGGCAAAATTATATCTCTGTCTCTGGAGTCCATACCTCTCTTAATACAAGAAAGGACTTTGCTCGCTTTGGAAACAGCAGCTTGGCATTGCATGCCATTATTGAGCTTATGATAGTGTGTGTACTGCCCGTGTCCTCTGCAGTTTGCACCTAAAGCTACGTAGTGTGTGTACTGCCTTTGTCTTCTGCAGTTTGCACCTAAAGCTACGTGGTGTGTACTGCCCGTGTCCTCTGCAGTTTGCACCTAAAGCTACGTAGTGTGTGTACTGCCTTTGTCCTCTGCAGTTTGCACCTAAAGCTACTTGGTGTGTACTGCCCGTGTCCTCTGCAGTTTGCACCTAAAGCTACGTAGTGTGTGTACTGCCCTTGTCCTCTGTAGTTTGCACCTAAAGCTACCCTCAGTCCTCTCTGAAGCCTGCACTGTTATGACTGAAGGTGTAGAATTAGGTGTGTCACAGCCTAGTACATGCGGGCAATCTACTATCGGTACATCGATGGCAGATTGTACCAGGCAAATTTCCCTGCCCCAGCTGCTGCAGCGCCGAAAGAAGTTCTCTCCCAGCCATCCACATGCCCAGCAGTTGAATGCTAGCTTAGCTAAATTGCTAGCACTTCAACTGCTGCCTTTTCAGTGGGTAGATTATGCCCCCTTCCGTGAGTTTGTGGAATGTGCGGTACCTCAGTGGCAAGTTCCCAAACGCCACTTTTTCTCACGGAAGGCGATTTCGGCTCTCTACCGCCATGTGGAAGGCAATGTCCATGCCTCGCTGGACAAGGCGGTCAGTGGTAAGGTGCATATTACCGCTGACTCATGGTCCAGCAGGCATGGACAGGGACGTTACCTATCTTTCACGGCGCATTGGGTGACCCTGCTGGCAGCTGGGAAGGACACAGGACAAGGAACAGTAGTCTTGGAGGTTGTTCTGGCACCACGCCTCCAAAATGCTACTACTGGTTGTGACACACCTCTCTCCTCCACCCCCTCCTCTTCTTCTTCCTCTGTGGCCTCTTCCTGTGCTGATGTGTCCTCGGAACCAGCGGTGCTCCATAGGCGTTCAAGGGGGTACGCAGGCAAAGAGATGCCATGCGGTGCTTGAGCTGGTGTGCTTGGGGGACAGGAGCCACACTGGGGCAGAGGTTCTGTCAGCTCTGCAGGGGCAGGCTCAGAGGTGGTTGACGCCACGCCAGCTTAAGCCAGGAATGGTGGTTAGCGACAATGGCACCAACCTCCTCTCCGCCCTGTGACAGGGACAACTGACCCATGTGCCCTGTTTTGCTCATGTCCTTAATTTGGTACTGAAGCAGTTCTTGGGCAGGTACCCGGGCTTACTGAAGCAGGCCAGGAAAGTCTGTGTGCATTTCCGACGGTCATAATGCCAGTGCTCGGCTGGCAGACCTCCAAAAGGAATACAACCTGCCCAAGAACCGCCTAATCTGTGACATGCCCACCAGGTGGAACTCTACGTTGGCCATGCTTCAGCGGCTGCACACACAGCAGAGGGCCATCAATGATTATCTGTGCCAATATGGCAGCAGAACTGGGTCAGAGGAGCTTGTTTTTTTTCCCCACGCCAGTGGGCCATGATCAGGCATGCATGCACTGTCCTATCACCATTTGAGGAGGCCATGAGGATAGTGAGCAATGACAGTGCATGCATCAGTGAGACTGTCCCTCTTATTCACATGTTGGAGCACACACTGCGTGGAATAATAGACAGGGCCCTTGAGGCAGAACAGAGGGAGGAAGAGGAGGAATTTCTTACCTCTCAAGGCCCCCTTTATCCAGACAGTGTTCCTGCTTGCCCGCCTATCACACAGGAAGAGGACGAGGAGGAGGATTGTGTCAGCATGGAGGTGGAGCCTAGCACGCAGCATCAGCAGCAGTCTTCAAGGTATCAATTACATTCCCAAGGAACCCATGGACTTGTACGTGGCTGGGATGAGGTGGCTGCGGATCATGTCGTCCTCAGTGACCCAGAGGACTCCGCACCGAATGCCTCAGCAAACCTACGTTGTATGGCCTCCCTGATCCTGCAAAGCCTGCGGAAGAATCTTCGTATTCGTGCTATCAAGGAGAGGGATCATTACTGGCTGGCAACTCTCCTTGATCCACGTTATCTTGCCGGTGCAGAGGGAGCAGAAGATGAAACATCTTCGGGAGGCCTTGCAGAAAGGTCTGTGCAACGCATTCCAGAGACTGGAAGGGTTACAAAATCCAGGTCCCGGACAACGTGTTGCTGAGGCTTCGGTCAGTCACAGAAGGAGCGGTGGAGAAGGTGGCCGTCTGACCGATGCATTCAGACAATTTTTTAGTCCGCAGCCCCAAGGTATGATCGGTTCCAGCAACCATCGCCAGTGTCTGTTTTACATGGTGCGGGAATACCTAGGGGCAAGATCAGACTTGGACACCTTTCCTACCGAAAATCCTCTGGCTTACTGGGTCTTGAGGATGGATCACTGGCCAGAGCTTGCACAGTACGCAATTGAGCTACTGGCTTGTCCTGCATCCAGCGTACTTTCAGAATGCACATTCAGTGCTGCTTGAGGCTTTGTAACCGATCACAGGGTGCGCCTCTCCACCGACTCGGTGATCGACTGACCTTCTTAAAAATGAATCAGGCTTGGATCTCCACCAGCTACCAAGCACCTGATGCTGATGTAACTGAATATTTTTTTTTAAATGTCAGATCCCTTCAACACTGCCTATGCTGATGCTGAGTGACTATCCTGTTATGCTGAGTGAATATCCTTTTCCTCCTCAATGATCATGCTGACATATTGTAAGAACATTTTTGGTTCTGGGCACCGCCACTAGTGGCTAAGGCCCAATTTTTCTGCCCCTCTTTAACAGGGGCGTGTAATTAAAATATTTGATGCAATACTTTGCAGCGGGCTCATTCCTGCACTCCAACGAGAGTATCTGTGAGTGGTTGCAGTGTTGTGGCACCAGCACCAGTGCCTAAGGCCCAATTTTTCTACCACTGTTCAACAATGGCATGTAATTACAATTCTTGATATAATAGTTCACACAGCAGGGCATTCCAGCGCCCACCAAGACTAACTGTGAGGGCTTACAGTGTTGTGGCAACACCTAGGGCCCAAATTTCTGCAGAGTATATACGGCAGGCCCCTACTTTCAAACATCCAACTTACAAACGACTCCTACTTGCAAACGAAAGGAGACATTAGGAAGTGAGAGGAAATCTACCCCTAGGAAGGGAAATTCTCTTCTGTAAGAGGTGTCTCCTGTCCACTGATGATTTATCACTAATCCTTGTTTCACTAAAAAACCCAAATTTTCAAAACATCATTTGTCATTGGGACAGAAAGTGAATTGAAGTCTTATGAACAGATGCACACAGACAGCAAAACAAATGTTTACAGGGGTGATAACCCTTCTCTATGTTTTCAGAAAAGCTTAAAAATAGATTTTATGGCTGGAGCTACACTTTAAAAAAGTACCAGTTCAAAATTACAAACAGATTCTACTTAACAACAAACCTACAGTACCTGTCTTGTTTGCACCGCCTGTATAATGCTGTTCAAAGTATATACTGTAGGGCCAAAGGGGCTTGTAATGACCTAGTGGGGTGTGGGGGGAAACCCATGGTATTTTTCTCAATGATTTTAATCCATATTGCAGGGACCAGACATTACATTAAAGTCGCAAGCAGTTTTAAATTACTTTTTTCTTATAGTAATCTAGTTTTGTGCAGGGACAGTTCTAAACACGTGCCACCTCACAGGCATACTATAGACACCCAGCATGTACGATATTTAGAGTTGAAAATATATTTATTAGAATTTTAACAAGTTATACATGAACAGCATAAGGTGTCACAGTCAGGGTACAGTCATGAATACGTAGTGGTGGAGAGTCAGCCCAATGGCTATCGCCCACAGCAGGACTCCCACCAGCATATAACTCAACAGGAACAATTATGACAGGAACCCGAAACAAAAAATTGTGAGCGGCCAAAATGGCCTCTTGGTAGGTGACAACATTGTAACCAGAGTCTCCAAGAAGGAAACAATAAAATCAACAGAAAAAAAATGACACATAGGACAAAAAAGAACCAAGGCCGAAAAACAAAAAAAAAGAACAAAAACAAAAACAAAAACAAAAAAAAAAAAAAAAAAAAAAACACAAAAAAAGGGGGGGGGGGGGGGGGTAAGAATCAGGGGCATGAGAGGGCGGAGAGGAAGGGGGAAGGAGAGGAGAGAGAGAGAGAATATAAGGAAAGGAGGAGAGAGGAAAGAAAACCAGAGGGGGATCATGGGGGAGTGTGAGAGTTGCTGAGGGGGCAAATGGGAGAAACAATGTGAATAAGGTGGGAGGGGGGACCTAGTTTATCTTAAGGGGGTGACACAGACGTAGGCAGTCAGGGGTGATCATGGTTGGGTGGACAACATGTTCGCCAGGGTGTCAGAGGAAGAGAAGTGGAGCCAGACGAGCCATAGCATTGTATACTTATCAAAAGTGTCGTTGTCAAGAGCCAGCATCTCCTCCATTCTCATGGTATCGTTCATAATAGAGACCCAGCGTGACAATGGAGGAGTTGCGGTCGACTTCCAGTAGGAAGGTATGAGCTGTCTTGCTGAAGACATGAAAAAACGGAGGAGGCTCCGCCTCTGCGATTTAACAGAACCAGGCAGGATAGAGAGAAGAGCAATTTTAGGTGAGGGAACCAGTGATTTATCGTAGACTTTGTTGTAACATTCAAATACCTGAGTCCAGAAGGGCCGGATCCTCTCACAATCCCACCAGACATGTAGATAAGTCCCCACAGCAGCGGAACATCGCCAACAGGATGCCGGGGTGGACGGAAATATTTTGTGCAACATGGAGGGAACCCTGTACCATCTTGACAGAATCTTGTAGTTTTTTTCCTGTGCGTAGCAGGAGATCGTGGACTTGTGAGTAAAGTAAAACGAAGTCTGCCAGTCTGCCTGCCGAATGTCCTCACCCAGGTCTGCAGACCACATCCTAGTGTAAGAGGGTAGCTCGGTGTGCGTGAGTGTTTGCAGTAGGTTATATATGGCCGAGAGTAGGTGCCTGGGCGTCTCCGAGAGGGAGCACAATCGTTCAAACTCCGTGAGAGGGCGGTGTACCTGAGAGGAGGAATGTAAGTGCTTTGTAAGTGTGGACAAGTGCAGTGTAGTGAGCCAGTCATGGGCGCCTGCCGGAGTCGCTGGCGACCCCAGCGTAGGATGCACAAAGGAGCGTGCCTGGGGCCATTCAGTCCTTTTGAAGGGGCCTAACGAAGATACACCAAAGCCTTGGGGGAAGGAGGGATTGTCGAATAGGGAAGATAACGGAGAGGGGTCGGAGGACAGTAGGGAACATAACCCCCTGTTGTACCATAATCTGAGAGAAGCCAGAGTAAGCGGGGAGGGGGGAGGTATGTGTGTCAGTTCAGTTCTATATCCCCATAGGAGTGCTCGTAGGTCAACGTGAGACAAGTCTTGTTCTAGGGCGACGGAGGCCTTCAAGAAAGGACGCGGGAACCACTCCAAGACACGCGCAATATGCGCGGCCTTGTAGTAGGTCCCGAAGTCAGGAATGCCAGCTCCGCCCCGCAGCTTTGGGCAGGTGAGCACATTGTACTTCACTCTAGATAGCCCCCGCCGCCACAGGAATCTGATGGCGAGGGAGCGTAAGGAGTTGAAGAAGGACTTGGGGATTAAGACGGGAACCGTTTGAAGGAGATACAGGAGTTTGGGTAGAGTGTCCATCTTCAGGGTGTTGATCCTCCCGAACCACGGCAGGGAAGTCCCCCCCCACTCCTCCAAGTCCTTCCGCAAACGTGAAAGCAGGGGAACATAGTTCAAAGAAAAAAGGTTGGAAAGACTAGAAGGGATAAGGACGCCAAGGTATGAGATTCCCCTCGTCTGCCATTTAAAAGAAAAATTGGCTTTGAGCCTAGTCATCGTAGCGGCAGGGAGGGAAACGTTGAGAGCCTCAGTCTTGGACAGATTGAGTTTGAAGTTGCTAAATGTGCCAAAGCGACGGAATTCCGCGAAGAGGGATGGTAGGGAGGTATGGGGGTCCTGTAGGTATACCAAAAGGTCGTCAGCATAGAGGGATAGTTTGTAATGGGAGGAAGGTGTTTGGATACCGCGGATGGAGACATTTTGTCTGATGGCGCAAGCTAAGTGTT
Organism: Rana temporaria; assembly: GCF_905171775.1. Lineage (NCBI taxonomy): Eukaryota > Metazoa > Chordata > Amphibia > Anura > Ranidae > Rana > Rana temporaria. The sequence continues at coordinate 305,832,204 of NC_053489.1, forward strand.
CTATTACAATGACAAATAAGAGTGGGGATAGGGGGCAGCCCTGCCGGGTACCATTGGAAATGTCAAAGGGCGCAGAAGTAGAACCGTCCACCAAGACTGAAGCTGAGGGCTGCGAGTAAAGGGACATCACCTTGGAAATAAAGGGCGTCCCCAGGCCCAATTGTTCCAATGAGAGTCGAAGAAATCCCCAGCTGACCCGATCGAATGCCTTTTCGGCGTCGAAAGAGAGGAGACAAGCCCTCAGCCCTTTGCGTTGGATGTAAGAGATTAAGTGGATCGTTTTGGTGGTATTGTCCCTCGCCTCGCGGCCCGGGACAAATCCCACCTGGTCGTTGTGGATTACATTTGGGAGTAGAGGAGACAAACGATTAGCCAGGACCTTCGCAAACAACTTTAGATCCACGTTGAGCAGGGATATAGGTCTGTAGCTGCTGCATTGCGAGGGGTCTTTGCCTTGCTTGGGTAATACAGAGATGTTAGCGGATAACAACGCCTTGGGCGGTGCGGGGGTGTCATTCATTGTATTAAAGGCCTTGGCCATCAACGGGGATAAAAGTGGGGCAAAGGTCTTGTAGAAACGTGGAGTGTATCCATCCGGGCCAGGGCATTTGCCCACCTGCAAACTTTTGATGGCACCGAAAAACTCGGACGTATCGAGGGGTTTATCTAGCTCAACCACATCCGACGCATCAACAGGGGGTAGCGCCGTCTCGGCAATATAATCTCGCATGTCATCTCCCGAAGGTGTATAACACCTGGTCGGGTCTACGGACTGCAGATTATAGAGTCGCGAATAGTATCCCCGGAAGGCGGAGGATATACCATGCGGGTTGTACGATCTAGTTTGATCAGGGTGTGAAATAAAGCTAATGGAGCGGCGAGGTGTCCTGGGGTGCAGGACCCGTGCCAAGTGTTTACCACATTTATTGGCAAGTGAATAATGGAAGTTGCGCGCCTTATCTCGAGCTATCAAGGAATGGGAGTCAAGAAGCTGAAGGAGATCCCTACGAGCATTCGATAAGCGGACAAAAATGGCGGGGTCTAGGTTACGTTTGTGTAGAGGCTCTAGTTCCGCAATGGTGGAGAGGAGACGGCGAATGTCACTCGATCGCATTTTCTTTAGGCGGGAGCCATGTTGGATGAGCACGCCTCTGATCACACATTTAAAGGCTTCCCATTGGATGAGAGGGGGGGTAGTGTCCGAGGAGTGATCCGAGACGAAATGACGGATAGCGGCAGAAACTTCAGCCACACATACAGAATCCCGCAGCAAATTATCATTAAGCCTCCAGTGTGCACCCCTACGTGAAGTGGGGGGGCGTGCAAGGGTCAAGTAGACCGGGGCATGGTCCGACCAGAGCAATTGACCCAAGGACGTTTGTAAAGGGGAATCTAGCAGTGACTGGGATATCAGGAAATGGTCTAGCCTACTATATGAGTTGTGTGCTGCAGAGTAATGACTGTAATCCTTGTCTGTGGGATGCTGGACACGCCAGACATCCACCAGATGGAAGGAATGTAGGAGAGTCCTGATGCGTGTTAGTGTAGAGTGTGGGATAGAGGACTTACCCGAGGATGTATCTGCAGACGGGGACATAACGGCGTTGAGATCTCCCCCAATGATGTAGCAGGGGCCCCCAAAAGAGGATAGTCTGGTGAGGACCGATGAGAGGAACCGGGCCTGACCCACATTTGGAACATATATGTTGGCCACTGTGAAAAGAAAGTTGTTTAGTTTCAGTTTGAGAAAAATGAATCGTCCATTAGTATCAATAAGGGTGTCTAGGACCTCAGGTTTAAAGGATTTATGGAAAGCTATGGATACACCCTTAGACTTCGCTTGGGGATTAGTACTATGGAACCATTGTGAATAGTACCTGTTACGAAGAACCGGCACTGAATCAGTACGGAAATGCGTTTCCTGGAGTAGCAAGATGTCAGAACGCTTTTTATGAAAATGAAAAAGGACCTGACTCCGCTTCTCAGGTGTGTTGAATCCCCTACAGTTAAAAGACGCTAAGGCTATCGGGCAAACAGAAGTCATATTATTGGCAGGCATGAGTGGTGGGAATACAGAGAAAAGGCACGGGTATCGGTAATATCAAGCATCAGCAACTCTCGAAGATAGAAATAGCGCCAGAAAGAGCCTGGAGGAGAAAAGGAAGGAAGGAAGATAGGAATAAGAGCAAAAGAGAGGAGAGGCGGGGAAAGACAGGGGGGAGGGTAAGAGCGGGTGGTAACAATAAACAAAAAGACATAAAAAAAATGAAAAGACATGTGTTGGGTATGGACCCCATCCGCACCACTCTTGTCACTAAGTGAAGGTAGCAGGAGACAGCTAGGTAGAGGTGGTGGGGAGGGAGACCACAACAGCCAATTAAGTAATGAGAAAAAAAAATTTGCAATAACAAAAAAGGCCACTGGGTGGCTCCAGAAGGCTACGCAAAAAAAAAGGAAAAAGAAAAAAAAACATACAGCATGGCTAGTAGCCATGAGCCGAACGGCATCCATAGTGACGCCGTAAGAAAAAAAAAACCCTCAAAAAAAGTAAGGGGGGGGGGGCGTGGTGAGATCACTCCAAGTAGGGCGGTCACCCCGGCCCCCAACTCCACGGGAGAACAATCATGGAGCAAAACCAACACATGTTACAAAAAATAGCGGTACAAAGAACGGAAGAGAAAAAAAAAACGAGTTGGCTAAGCACGTGAAGTAGGAAACCAAACAGACTATTTAGGCAAAAATAACAGTGAAATGAAATTACGATGAGAGAGAACACAATGGTGATACAGCAGCAGAGTGAAAACATGTCATCAAAGTCATATAATTGAAGATACTTAGGAACAATCTGCGAGTGTCTCCCGGTCTGGAACATAGAGCCCGAACCACCTGAAAAGAGAATTAAGGTCGTGACAATAACATCAACATTAAGACAGTCCGGGACTCAAGAGGGACAAGCCCAACAGGCAAAATAGTGTCCGGGGGAGCGGTAGGTTGAGCCCCCAAGAATGAAAAAGCAAAATGAAAAAATAAAATAAAACGTGTATGAAGAGGAGGCTTCAACCTGGTGTCATCTCCGGGGGGAAACCCCCGGGAAGGCAGGGCAAGTGGCGTGGTTAGATTGGCCAGAGTGCATTCAATCCTCAGAGTCCCGGCGAGGTGGAGGCCTGGGGTTGCGCTTGCGGCCTTGCGTCTGCCACGGAGAGGCAAAGGGTAAACCTGGAGTGGTCGGCATGAATGGCCAATCTGGGAGAGATACTTGTGGGAGACCCAGGGTGCTGAGGAAAGTAGGCAGGTCCCCCAGCGTGCGGAAGATGGCCGTCTTGCCCTCGTGGTGCACACGCAAATGGAACGGGAATCTCCACTGGTATTTCATCTGCTTGGTTATCAACAGTTGGGTAAGCGGTTTCAACGCCTTTCTCATCGTCAGTGTTTGACGTGACAGATCCGGAAGAAGCATCACGGGGGTATTGTTAAACAGTATAGTGTCCTGCGAGCTGGCGGCTCTCATGATGGTTTCTTTGACCTTATAGAAGTGGACCTGGCACAGGGTGTCACGGACGAAGGAGGGGTCTTGGGTCCGCGGGCCAGAGGTTCTGTGGACCCGGTCTAGCTCAATTGGGTTGTCCTTAGGGCATTGCAGTAATTGGTTGAAAATGGCGGTCACAGCAGCCGGCAGGGCTTTGACGTCTACCGTTTCAGGGATTCCGCGAATACGGATATTGTTACGACGGTTGCGATTTTCGATATCATCTTGTTGGTACGCCAGTTGCTGTAGCATGACAGTATGGGCGTTCAGGATTTTGTCATGTGACTGCACCGTATTATTAAGACCGTCTGTGGTAGCGTCCAGGTCCTCAAAACGAACGCTCACATCTTTTTTGAAGTCAGAGAGTTCTTTCTTGTAGGTCTTTTCTATCCTTTGGACACAGTGTTCAAAGTCAGCTTTGGTGGGTAAAGATCTGATATAGCTGTGTAGGGAGCGTATTTGTGCCTCCAGGTCCCAACCCTCTCCCGATGCCAAGGAGGCCGTGGAACGGCTTCTGGTGAGCATAAAGTCGGAGTCCCCAGAAAGGGGGGGATGATTGTGCACGCTCGTCTGAGAATGTAGGGACGACTCAGATCGGGCCGGGGATGGGGGTGCCTGCGCCATCTGAGCTTCAGAACGGCGCTGTGATGCGGCTCGGGATCGGGCAAAATAGTCCTCTAGATCTCCTCCCTTACGGTCCCCACCGGATCCCTTGTGTGGTTTTTGCTTGTCTTTCCCCATGTGCCGGAGTTTGGGTTGGTTTCCAAAAGAGATATGTCCCGTGGAGTTGGGGGTTTAGGGGGTTATGTTAGGGTCCATCTCACTGCTCCATGTGAGAAGTGGATTGGAAGAGTGCAGGGCAGAGAAGGAGAAAGGAGCAGAGTCTGTGGGGGACTAACTGGGCAAAGATGGTGGCTACTCACTGTGTGGAGACTGGGGCCCAGAAGTCGCTGCTGCAGGCACTGTAGAGAGCGGTGACAGCCACAGGGAACCCCAGACTTGCGGGGAGGAGGTTAGGCCACAGGGTGGAGGAAGGAGCAGGGCACCAGGGACCCCGGGTGCTGGATGCTGGGCGCCGTCTTCCGGGGCTAGGCCGGAGCCGCGGACTATCCTAAAGGTGTCGCCGGGCGTCGGGGGCTCCCCAGCGGGTCCCGGCCGCGGAATAACTTGGCCGCTTCTTCCGGAGGTGCTGCGGATGGTGGAGGAGGAGGAATAGCCGCCCGCCCCGCAGAGCGCAGCACGCAAGCACGGGAGGCGTCGGAGGACTCGTAGGCCCCAAGATGGCGGCGGGCCTCGGCAGCGTGGAGCCGGCTGAAGGCCTGGGAGAAGATGGGACTAGCCAGACACCGCGGAATACGCTGTGATCCGTGCAGGGGGTGCCCCAAGACAGGTGCAACACTCCAGGAGCCCACCGGAGCAAGGATCGTGGAGGATGGCAGTAGATTATGCCAGGGCTGCTGGAGCTGTGTAGGAACACGTCCGTCCAGGAGCTCTTCCGGACACGCCCCCGCATGTACGATATTTAAAGGAATTTTTAAGCATCATTAAAATCACTACTCCAGAAAAAACAACAGATTTTAAAACTTTTTTTCCATTGATACATGTTCCCTGTGGCAAGACACGGGTTCTCAAACCCGTTTTCCGACAATAACTTGCATATTAAGCTTTAAAATGAGCACTTTTGAATTCGAACGTTCGAGTCCTATTGACGTCAATGGGGCTCTAAATGTTCGCGCGAACATTCGGTCTGTTCGAAGGTTCTGGTGCGAACCGAACGGGGGGGTGTTCGGCTCATCCCTATTTAACAGTAGGTAAATGAAAGATGTGCATAAAAGCATGTCTAGTCCCTTCAGACTTTGAAGCTACTGCAGGTAAACTTCCTGCAAAAGAGATACTATTTTACTTTGAGCACATCCTTACTATAGCAATTTCAGAACAGAAGATGTCATTGTGGTGAACCCCACAACATAGAGGAATATAATAGTGTTTATCCACAAGAGTAGTTGGCCAAGTTAAAATAATAGGCAGGGTTTTTATTTTATGCTGTGTTTCTATTTGTTTAGATTAGATATGCATTGATCAAGCAAAACACAAAAGCAAACAAAACAAACCCTTTAATGCTGTTTTTTTTTTTTTTTTCTGTTTTTATTATTATTATTTTAACAGCATGCAAGGTAAAGCCATAAAGTATAGGATACAGTAAAAATATAAAATGCATGATACATTAAAATTCATACTATTCATAATTATTTGGAGCCTGGAAGCAAGTCATAAAGCAAATGAAAAATAAAATGCTAATTTCTTACAAGCCTGTACAAATCAGAAAATCTGTGTTTTATATAGTTCTTGAGTCTTAGAGTCTTATGTAGGCTAGGAGGCTTAATATCAGGTACATTCTCCTCCATAAAAAATAATAAATTCATACACAGGAAAGATGTTTTTGATAATGCATTTTTTTTTTACTTTTTTTTTCTAAAAAGATACACATGAATTTGAGTTTTTTTCACCAATGTTATTGGGTACACATTTATGAGCATAACTGAAATAATATAGGGTTTTATACTTGATGACCATCTTACATCCTTTATAACAAGAATTATACAACTCTAATCTTAGTTTCCTCCCAATTTCCTTTCCTTTCTTACATTGCATCTACATGAGCATATTATTATAATCACTCTTTAAATGTAATGTTTCACGGCTGATTTTTTTTTCTCCATCAAGGGCACTGTTGTAGTGTCTTCAGAACATACTGTACATGCACATAGACTTTCTTCAGACTATTAAAGACTATTCAGACTATTATAGTTTTCAAGGTGTTAGCATTATTTTACAGTGTTGGGGTCTGTGACAGACTCACCCGGGACAGAGGCTTTTGGAGGGGACTGAATGCTAGTCTCTTGCCTTGCAATCATGGGCCCTGGCATTTAGGGAAACGGTGCTCTTTGTGAGCTGTATGCCTGGGGACCCTTGAGGTGGGGCTACTTTGGATTCAGGCCCGTGCCCCCCCCAAGACACACAGACTCTGGAAACCCTGTATATGTCATATTAGAAAGAGCAACTGATTCATAATGTTGAGACACATACTGTTAAATGCTAATGTCATCAACTCCAGCCACCTGTCTGTCTGTTGTCTTCTATAATGTAACCTAGTCTAGTGTTGCTTCTCTTTCACCCATTGTTGATTGTGCTAATTGACCCTGCAATTGTATGAAGGAGTTCTGTGTTGATGTGTATTGTAGTTAGAGAGTCACATCTGCTGCTTTAAGGATTAGTTAATTAGCTCATGTTAATTCATGTTTCTGGTTACCTCCTCTTTAACTATATATAAGACTCGTATTCTGGTTCTAATAAAGTCCATGTTCAGCAGACAAACACGTATCGTCTCGTTTTGTGCTTGTGAGCAGTATATCGTCATATACCACTTCCTCCAGACTGAGAGGAAGTGGTATATGACGAAACCACTCAAGCGGAGTGTGGGACGTTTCGTTACATTGGTGGCAAGCAGTGGACGCTTCCTGCAGTCTGGGACATCCAACCTCCACCTAGATCCAAGGTCCGGGAAGAGAGGAGAGGTACAGATACCAGCCGCCATGGAAAAGAAATTCAGAAGGAGGCTGCGAGAGATGCAGATACAGCACAGAGGACCAGTATCAGAGCAGGTCCTGCTGGGATAGTTTGATTATATCCGTTGCAAACTCTGGAAGGAAACGCTAGCCTGTGAGCAGCACCACCAGGGAAAAGTTCTCCCCTCCATCCAGGAAAGGTACTGGTCGCAGTATGGATTGTGGGTGCTGTTTATGAGAGACAAAGCACACAATGAGCAGACAGCTGAATTAAGCAGGCTGGTCTGGGCAGAAATGTGGCTGGATGAGAGCTACAGAGCCCTTTGGTGGCATGTATCCCAAGCATGCCCTTGGATAACAGATGACAGCCCAACGGAAGGCTTTGGCTATGGCGGTGTGGGACTGTTGTATGTGAAGCTGACAGGGGACCCTAACTTTAGGAGTGATTTGGAGTGGCGGTTGGATGAAATCATGGATTACAGAGAAGGGCTACTAAACATCTCGGAAGTGCACTGGGCACTGGAAGATATCAATTTTCTGGCCGTTCAGGAATGGGATCTGGAGATCACCTACAGACAGCTGCTAGACTCTGCTCAGTGCCTTCACTTGGGACTGTCAGGAAATATTATTTGACATCTCTGAAATACTATAATCCAATAGTGCAGCGCTCAAAAGAAATGAAAATGGAAAATTAGTCCAAATAAACAATATGTGTACAAAATCCACACATTATATGTTCATCAATGAAATTGAAGATATAGAACCTCCACCGAAGTTTCAGTGTGTAGATACGTAAAAAGCACACCACACCACCGTGCAATCAATCCGCTTACCAGAACAAAAACGTTATAGGCATGTAATCAAATAACGTGCAGGTCAATGGCAATCGCACTTCCAACAGAGTGTACAGGTGAAAACGGTTATCCGCAGGCAGCATCAATGATGAAATAATATCTCGAATATTTCATAATCGATGCTGCCTGCGGATAACCGTTTTCACCTGTACACTCTGTTGGAAGTGCGATTGCCATTGACCTGCACATAGGGGTAGATCCACAAAGAAAGTACGCCGGCGTAATTTCAAAATGCCCGCGTCGTATCTTTGTTTTGAATCCTCAAAACAAGATACGACGGCATCTGGGTTATGTACGCCTTCGGATCTTAGATGCAATTTTTCGGCGTCCGCTAGGTGGCGTTCCCGTCGTAATCTGCGTCGAGTATGCAAATGAGCTATTTCCGACGATCCACGAACGTACGACCGGCCGTCACATTTTTTTATGTCGTTTCCGTTCGGCTTTTTCCGGCGTATAGTTAAAGCTGCTATCTGGTGGCGTACTCAATGTTAAGTATGGCCATCGTTCCCGCGTATAATTTTGAAAATTTTACGTATTTTGCGTAATTCGTCCGTGAATGGGGCTGGACGCCATTTACGTACACGTCGAAAACAATGACGTCCTAGTGACGTCATTTAGAGCAATGCACCCTGGGAGTTTTGACGGACGGGGCATGCGCAGTTCGTTCGGCGTGGGGACGCGCTTCATTTAAATGAAACACGCCCCCTACCCACCCAATTTGAATTCCGCGCCCTTACGCCGCGAGAGATACTATATGCCGCTGTAACTTACGGTGCAAATTCTTTCAGGATTCAAAGAGAAGAAAAGTAAGTTACAGCGGCGTAGCGTATCTCACATACGCTGCGCTCACGCAGATGTATGTGGATCTACCCCATATTGTTTATTTGGACTAATTTTCCATTTTCAGTTATTTTGAGCGCTGCACTATTGAATTATATTGTTTTTGTTTGCTTATCTACAAACTGTGCTAGCCGCTTTTCTATTTACTTTAAGTAAACCAGATATTTGTTCCCCCTTTTTTCATCTCTGAAATACTGGCTGAATAGTCGGCAATGTGGCAGAATAAGAGTGTGCTTTGCCAACCTCCCCCCACAGCTATGGATGTGGAGGTCTTATGGCGGATGCTGACTGACCTTCATGATCCTGTTTCTGCATGGAATGATCTTGGATGGAGGAATGTGCATGTCCAGCAGCATGCCAGAGAATCAGCGGTGGAAAATCTGAACATTGCCATCCCCAAAGCTGAAGTGCTGACAAAAGGGCAGAGCACTGCTAACCTCTGCCAGCACAGTAGCATCTTCTGGGTTCCATGGACAGGAGATGGTGAATCTCTATCCCCAGATACCAGTTTCAGAGACAGGGGATTTGATAGACTTTTCTGCTGAGGAATAGGGATGAGCTTCGTGTTCAAGTCGAACTCACTTTTGACTCGAACATCGTATGTTCGACCGTTCATCGAAATACGAACGTTACGGGGCTGTAATTCGAGTGGCGTGTCACGGCCCATAATTCACTGCGGTATTGCAGTGCATTGCTGGCTCATGATTGGCCAAGCATGCACTATTATCCGCATACTTGGCCAATCACAGATTGCAAAAAACGGGGAGCCATAATTGGCCAAAGCTTTGGCCAATTATGGCTCAGGGGGTTAGAACACACACCACACTATATAAGGCCGCCTGGAAGTCGGCCTTGTATAGTGTGTTGCGGTGGTTTACAGAGAGAGTGTCATTTTTTGGAGTTACAGTAGATGATCCCGATATTGTATTGCGCTGTTAATCAATACATTCTCAAAACTGTTGTTGCTACATGTAACCGCGGGGTGGTGCTGGACAAAAACCTTTGTGCGCATGTCAGCTTTTGCTCAGTCCTCCTCTGAGACCCCAGTTCGATCCCAGCCATGGCCAATCTTTTTTCAAATCCAATACTTCACCCGGCGCAGGATGCCATTTGGCAACGCTATGAATTATGGTCTTTGTAGTTCTGCCATGCATTAACCTGTTATAAATTAAATAGCCAAGCTGCTCTCTGAGAAATTGCATAAATGCAATTGAACAGTGAAATAAAAATTAAGAGGCGCTAGCTCATAGGTGTACAGAACACTAAATAATTGAATTATGCAAAAGAGTATAAATACCTGAGTTTAAATGAGTGAATGGCTGAATAGTCTGCAATGTGGCAGAATAAGAGTGTGCTTTGCCAACCTCCCCCCACAGCTATGGATGTGGAGGTCTTATGGCGGATGCTGACTGACCTTCATGATCCTGTTTCTGCATGGAATGATCTTGGATGGAGGAATGTGCATGTCCAGCAGCATGCCAGAGAATCAGCGGTGGAAAATCTGAACATTGCCATCCCCAAAGCTGAAGTGCTGACAAAAGGGCAGAGCACTGCTAACCTCTGCCAGCACAGTAGCATCTTCTGGGTTCCATGGACAGGAGATGGTGAATCTCTATCCCCAGATACCAGTTTCAGAGACAGGGGATTTGATAGACTTTTCTGCTGAGGAATAGGGATGAGCTTCGTGTTCAAGTCGAACTCACTTTTGACTCGAACATCGTATGTTCGACCGTTCATCGAAATACGAACGTTACGGGGCTGTAATTCGAGTGGCGTGTCACGGCCCATAATTCACTGCGGTATTGCAGTGCATTGCTGGCTCATGATTGGCCAAGCATGCACTATTATCCGCATACTTGGCCAATCACAGATTGCAAAAAACGGGGAGCCATAATTGGCCAAAGCTTTGGCCAATTATGGCTCAGGGGGTTAGAACACACACCACACTATATAAGGCCGCCTGGAAGTCGGCCTTGTGTAGTGTGTTGCGGTGGTTTACAGAGAGAGTGTCATTTTTTGGAGTTACAGTAGGTGATCCCGATATTGTATTGCGCTGTTAATCAATACATTCTCAAAACTGTTGTTGCTACATGTAACCGCGGGGTGGTGCTGGACAAAAACCTTTGTGCGCATGTCAGCTTTTGCTCAGTCCTCCTCTGAGACCCCAGTTCGATCCCAGCCATGGCCAATCTTTTTTCAAATCCAATACTTCACCCGGCGCAGGATGCCATTTGGCAACGCTATGAATTATGGTCTTTGTAGTTCTGCCATGCATTAACCTGTTATAAATTAAATAGCCAAGCTGCTCTCTGAGAAATTGCATAAATGCAATTGAACAGTGAAATAAAAATTAAGAGGCGCTAGCTCATAGGTGTACAGAACACTAAATAATTGAATTATGCAAAAGAGTATAAATACCTGAGTTTAAATGAGTGAATGTGAATAAAAGTGAACATATGAATAAATAGTGACAATACGTAACAAATTATACACAATATTTGTTTTAAACTCAATTGATAATAGTGCACAACAAAAGGGTGAAAAAATTTGCCAAAAATAAAGTCCATATATATATATATATAATAATAGTAGATCCTCAATGTAAGTAGATAGAAGATCTTCCACCTTCACCAAGATAAAGAAAGACCACCAAAGTGCTCATGGATGGCACCTTACCGCAAATAATGGACCACTTTAATTAAAAAGGGGTCAGATAAGCAGATTAGAGATCATTTTCCAGGCTGAGATCTCACAGTCTCACAGTCTTGATACCGCAACACTCCACGCCACATGAAGTATTTAAAACAAGAGAAAGAAAGTCGCCATAGAATAATATCGTTTTTTATTTGGATAAAACAGAAGAACAAACGCCAAATGGACTCTTACTTGATGGGGTGCCTACCCCCGGCACTGAGGTTGAAGACGTTGGTATTATGGGGAGAGGAGATGGAGTCCCGTCGCCGGCAATGGAACATGCAGAGCCGCAATAGCGTGCGATGGCGTGCGTTCCACCCTCTAGAGTGAGAGAGCCAGCAGGACCAGGAAGTGGGTAGGTCGAGCGTGACCTGTCGTGACATCTTTCACGAAACGTACGTCGAGGCTTACAGGTCACGCTCGACCCACCCACTTCCTGGTCCTGCTGGCTCTCTCACTCTAGAGGGTGGAACGCACGCCATCGCACGCTATTGCGGCTCTGCATGTTCCATTGCCAGCGACGGGACTCCATCTCCTCTCCCCATAATACCAACGTCTTCAACCTCAGTGCCGGGGCCAGGCACCCCATCAAGTAAGAGGCCATTTGCCGTTTGTTCTTCTGTTTTATCCAAATAAAAAACTATATTATTCTATGGCGACTTTCTTTCTCTTGTTTTAAATACTTCATGTGACGTGGAGTGTTGCGGTATCAAGACTGTGAGACTGTGAGATCTCAGCCTGGAAAATTATCTCTAATCTGCTTATCTGACCCCTTTTTAATTAAAGTGGTCCATTATTTGCGGTAAGGTGCCATCCATGAGCACTTTGGTGGTCTTTCTTTATCTTGGTGAAGGTGGAAGATCTTCTATCTACTTACATTGAGGATCTACTATTATTATATATATATGGACTTTATTTTTGGCACATTTTTTCACCCTTTTGTTGTGCACTATTATCAATTGAGTTTAAAACAAATATTGTGTATTAAATAAAATACGCCAAAATCCGGATATACAGGGTATACAGATAGGGGGGAGAAGGCATAAAATAACCGCATTTGCAGATGACTTGCTGTTTACTATATCAAACCCTCACGTATCTCTTCCCAATCTCGTCAAAGAAATCGCTAAATTCGGAGAGCTCTCCAACCTAAAAATAAACCAAGCAAAATCTGAAGCAATGAGTGTGTCAATGACACCCCAGAAACAGTCAATTATACAACAAAACTTTGGTTTTAAGTGGAAGACTGCGCTAAAATACTTGGGTACCCTGATTCCAGCAAACATAAAAGAAGTTTTTAAAATAAATTTTCCACCTCTTCTTACTTCAATAAGAATGCTACTAGAGAAATGGCAACATGGACTACATTCATGGTTCGGCAGAAATAATATAGTCAAGATGAGCATCTTGCCAAAGATTACGTATTTGTTTCAAACACTGCCGATATTGATACCATCGGCCTTCCTACGGCAAATTAGTGCCCTCCTGATGAAATTCATCTGGGCAGGGAAAAAGGCAAGAATTAAGAAAGAGGTGATGAGGTTACCCAAGTGTTTTGGGGGGATGGCAGTCCCGGATATTGCCAAATATTATCAAGCGGCACATTTGACGAGATTGATAGACTGGTGTAGAAACGGACACTATAAAAGGTGGGTTGAGGTAGAACAGCAGACCTGTCCAATAACACTAAGTAGAGCCCCTTGGTGTTATAAGTTATTGCCAAGTAAGATGAAGAAACATCCCATAATTGGCCCAACGTTGTCAATCGCAGCTAAAATATGTAAAAATCCAAAATTCTCATCGAAGTGTTCTCCCCTGTTCCCTATATTAGGGAACCCAGGCTTCATACCAGGTACAGCAGGAGCAGTTTTTAATAAATTAAAACAAAGGGGTAAAGTACAGGTATCACATTTTCTGCAAACTGGTATGTGGCCATCATTGGAGGCCCTAACAAAGAGAGGAGGGAATTATGAGTTATCCTTTTGGCAAGCATTTCAAATAAGCAACTTTTTAAGATCCCTGGGACAACCATCTAATTTTCGGCGACAACTAACAAAATTTGAACAATACTGCGACGAGGAGGAACCAATACAAAGAGTGAGCTCAAAGATGTATAGACTATTGAATTCCCCTCAGGAGGATTTTGAGTTGCCGGGACTGGGGAAATGGGAAAGAGATCTGGGGAGAAATTTCTCACAGACTCAACGTAAACACATAATTCACTTAGCACTAAACTCCTCAATATCTACGCGAATACAGGAATCCAATTATAAATTATTGTTCCAATGGTATTATACACCAGTAAGGTTACATAAATTTTCTAAAGGCTACTCAGAGTATTGTTGGAGATGTGGTGTGGAGCAGGGAACTTTGCTGCATATATTTTGGTCCTGTGCAAAAGTAAGAGATTACTGGAAGGAAGTCCAGAGAATTGTTAAAAAATTTACGGAGCACCAGATTCAGGAGGATCCAGCTTTTTTTCTGCTCCATTGCTCACAAATCCCAGTGCGAGAGTACAAAAAGATGGTGATATGTCACATGATAAATACTGCCAGAAATGGAATAACATTACAATGGAGAGACAGTAGATCACCCTCTATTGCGAGATGGCTCAATAGAGTGAGAGAAACTGGAGCTATAGAAGACCTGATCCTCTCAGCCCGGAACAAAAGGGAACAGTATGTAGAAACTTGGACAGGTTGGAATCAGTTTATGAGTACGGAAGAGGGGAAGAGATTACTGGTGGAATAGATAGGGGAGAGAAGATTCCTTTTTGGGTAGAAGTGAAAAGGGAGAGGCCGAAGGGTTGAAGTGAGGGAGGATCCGTCCGTCTCCGGCGAGGTAGGGGAGGGAGAGGAGGGGAGGGGGTTGGTGGGGTTTTCTCTTTTTTTTTTTTTTGGTTGTTGTTTTGTTGAGGATTATGTTGATTCTAGGTTTAAGGGGGGGTTAGGTGGGGTATAGGAATGGACAAGGGAACAGAGGGGAGGAAGAAGTGTGAGGTCAATACAGTGGTACTAGGAAACGGGAAAAGAAGTTACTGATAAAAGGCAGGCGGGCTTGGGAATAGAGCAAGAGGACCGGGGAGGTACTGCTTTTGGTTTATTCTTCTTAAGTTTCTGAATCCCCACCTGTTTATTTGCTAGCCCATCATAAGTGTGTAGTGATAAGAACTATATGATTATGTATCCATTGTATAAGATATGTTAACCTTCTGTGAACCTTACCATAAAAGAAAAATAAAATAAAAGATTTAAATATGAAAAAAACAAAAAACAAATATTGTGTATAATTTGTTACGTATTGTCACGATTTATTCATATGTTCACTTTTATTCACATTCACTCATTTAAACTCAGGTATTTATACTCTTTTGCATAATTCAATTATTTAGTGTTCGTGGTCTTTGTGGTGGAGGGGCTGTTATCCAATACAGTAAGGATTATCATGGGTGGAATTCCATTTTAGTTATAGTGCCAGGACCTTTCATGTTCACACTCAGCAGTCCTCCAATGGGTATCTCTAGCCAAAATCATTTTTGTTGGGGTCATACAGTTCTAGGAAACACTTTTATCAAATTTTTATTGCTGCCTACAGTACAGTATGTCTCTATTGGGAAGATTAATTTTCTCCTTATACTGGAGGTCTGAGCCAGCACATACAGTATATGCATTGAAAGAAATGGTGGTTTTCCCACTTTCGTATCCAGAGATCTTTGAGAAGTTCAAGATCCAGCCACCCAGGGGATGTTTATTTTACGGGCCCCCTGGAACGGGAAAAACCCTAGTGGCACGAGCGCTGGTCAATGAATGCAGCCAGGGTGACAGGAAGGTTTCTTTCTTTATGCACAAAGGAGCAGACTGCCTCAGCAAGTGGGTGGGAGAGTCGGAGCGTCAACTGCGACTGGGGCGTGCTGGTCAACCGGCTAAATGGTTTCTGTAAGAAAAAAAAAAGGGTAAGAATACAGTAAATGGGCAAAGTTTAACAAAACCTTGAACAGTATGAACAGTAGAGTACTGTACAGTACAGTGCAGTCTATCGATTACAGTCTGTCTTGTCGCACACTTGGCCATAGACCACCCTCTCCCCTCCCAAAAAAGTGCGCAAACAAAAAAAGTATTTTAGGAGTCACCTGCAAGAGTACTGTACTGTACTGTAGCTGTGTCGCTGCTTTGCCTCCAAGTACAGTAGTCATAAAGCAAAGAATATGCATGATAATCTAAAACCTTCAATTATTTTTAAAAGACATTGATAACTTCCAGTGGGTGCCCATACGGTTAGCAGAAAAAATGTACCGCATGTACTGTACAGTACCAATAGGAGTGCCAGACCAATGATAAGAGCCCAAATTGATTTATTGGCTTGCATTAAAGACATTCAACACGTTTGAACTTCCGGTAAAGATCTTTTTTGTTATTTTTTTGTATATATATATATATATATATATATATATATATATATATATATATATATAATGTATATATATATATATATTTATTTCATTTTCAAACTATAGAAAATCACTACAATAGAGTTTCTCTAATGATCTACAGGTACAGTGGTCTAACAGGAATTCCATCTAAAAATATAGCTATAAAAATCTCCTTAAAAAAATATATACATTGTAATACAGTATAACATTTTGGTCATTTTATTGTTTGGTCAATATTTGTTTTGTGGTCTGTCTAGTAAATTTCCGTAAACCTTCTGTCCTTGCTACAGTACACAGCAGAAAGTGAACAGAATTCTCCCTTTTTTTACCCTTAATGCAAACAGTATGGAAAGGGCTGTTTGGCAACACCACAGTACAGGCAGCATAGGACATGGACAAAGGCTGCAGCGACTTCCATCACCTGCTCTGTTAAAGTAGACCTTCTCTGGTCAGTAAATAAAGCAATCTGTATACCCTAGGGAAATGGAGAAGGGTTTTAAGGATTTTATTTTAATAGTAAATATAGTAAATACCTGTAACATTAAGCCTGTTAACTGCACTTACTGTACAGATAAACCTTTTAAAACATATCCCAGAAACAGTTCTTTGGTGTGGGCCTTTGAGACGAGTGCATCAGATTACACGGCTGCTATTTGCAACATATGTATCAAGCGTATCTCGCCAAAACATCACCCGCTTGGGCACCACATGCTTGACCAGACATATGTCGACCTGCCATGCAGTTCGTTGGCAAGCGTACCTCAAAGACCCACACCAAAGAACAAAGTGGACCTCTCCTTGCTCCTCATCAGCTTGGATCTCCAACCTCACTATACCCTTAGTCCTCTCTGAAGCCTACACTGATAGGACTGAAGGTGTAAAATTAGGTGTGTCACAGCTAAGTACTTGCAGGCAATCTACTATCGGTACACCGACATCAGATTGTACCAGGCTGTAAGGAAAGGACGGAGTGTCAGGGAAATGTCCGTAGTAGAAGTACTGGCAATCTTGCCAGTAGAAGAAATGGGAGCCATAGGCTCATCATGTGACAGGAAGATCCTTCCTGATGCCTATTTAAAGAGAGCTCTGACCATCAGGCAGTGCTGACTGGTCTTCAGCTTGTACCCTGATACCCTGAATCTTGCTGTTACCTTGCTGATCTCCTGTTGCTGAACCCGGCTTGCCCTGACCCCGTTCCTGAACTCTGTTATTCCCGGACTACCGGTTTCTGATCCTGGCTATTCACCTGACGCTGCTACCGCCTGCTGCTTGGTACCTCGCTGCCCGCCTTCCACTTGACCCGGCTTTCTGTATGACCCCGCATCTGCTTCCTGTGCTGAGCCCTGGCAACCCCCCAGTGTCTGCGACTTGCTCCTGCGACTTCCTGCGACTTCCTGCTACAAGTCTTCCAGGAACTACACCTCATCTGATATCCAGTGTCGCTGCTCCTGCTAACATCACCTCTGACCGTGGGGTGCAATTTACATCCCGATTTTGGAAGTCCCTATGTGAAGCTCTGGGCATTAAACACTGTTTGTCCTCTGCCTATCATCCTCAGACTAATGGGCAAACAGAGAGGACAAACCAGACTCTGGAGCAGTATCTGCGTTGTTTTTCATCATTCGCACAAGATGACTGGGCCTCTCTCTTGCCGTTAGCAGAGTTTGCATACAATAACTCTATTCATTCTGCAATCAAACAAACCCCTTTTTTTGCTAACTATGGGTTCCACCCATCCTTTTTGTCTGATGTTCCCCAGGAATCCTCAGTCCCAGCAGTACAGGATCGTCTGGACTTCTGGAGGTCCAACAACCAACTCTTGCAGGAAACCATCACTAAAGCCCAAGAAAGCAACAAAAGGTTTTTCGATAGGAGGAGAAGAGGTAACCTTGACCTTCAACCAGGGGATAAAGTGTTGCTTTCCACTGCAAATTTAAAGTTGGCTTGCCCCTCTAAGAAATTAGGACCCAGGTACATTGGCCCATTTCCTGTTAAGAAGAGGATTAATGCTGTTGCCTTTGAGCTTAGCCTGCCGGGAAGTTTGAGGATTCACCCAGTGTTTCACGTCTCCCTCTTGAAACGATCCATTGCTAACCCCTTCCCTGATCGTGAACCCGAAGCCCCAGCCCCTGTGCTTGTCGAAGGAAACGAGGAATTTGTGGTCGAACCCAGTTTCTAATCAAATGGAAGGGCTACGGCCCGGAAGAAAATTCTTGGGAACCGGCTTCTAACATACATGCACCAAGATTGGTGCAAGCCTTTTTTCAACGCCACCCAGAAAAGAGAGCCCTGAGGGGCATCCAGAGGCTGCCCGTAAGGGGGGGCAATGTAAGGAAAGGACGGAGTGTCAGGGAAATGTCCGTAGTAGAAGTACTGGCAATCTTGCCAGTAGAAGAAATGGCCATAGAAGAAGTACTGGCAATCTTGCCAGTAGATGAAATGGGAGCCATAGGCTCATCATGAGACAGGAAGATCCTTCCTGATGCCTATTTAAAGAGAGCTCTGACCATCAGGCAGTGCTGACTGGTCTTCAGCTTGTACCCTGATACCCTGAATCTTGCTGTTACCTTGCTGATCTCCTGTTGCTGAACCCGGCTTGCCCTGACCCCGTTCCTGAACTCTGTTATTCCCGGACTACCGGTTTCTGATCCTGGCTATTCACCTGACGCTGCTACCGCCTGCTGCTTGGTACCTCGCTGCCCGCCTTCCACTTGACCCGGCTTTCTGTATGACCCCGCATCTGCTTCCTGTGCTGAGCCCTGGCAACCCCCCAGTGTCTGCGACTTGCTCCTGCGACTTCCTGCGACTTCCTGCTACAAGTCTTCCAGGAACTACACCTCATCTGATATCCAGTGTCGCTGCTCCTGCGGAGTGCCTCCTACTCATCCCGGCTCGCACCTCCCGCTACTGCTGTCGGAGTCTTCATCTGCAGGCACTCGTGTTCCTCCTGTCCCTCGGTGTCCTCTGTTTCATCTCCAGCGGTGCCAGGGCGGGAGATACAAGAGAGGCCGACCTCGTCATCTCAGTCTCCCATCAGGTACGTGACACAGGCAAATTTCCCTGCCCCAGCTGCTGCAGCGCTGAAAGAAGTTCTCTCTCAGCCATCCACATGCCCAGTGGTTGAATGCTAGCTTATCTAAATTGCTAGCACTTCAACTGCTGACTTTTCAGTTGGTAGATTCTGCCCCCTTCTGTGAGTTTGTGGAATGTGCGGCACCTCAGTGGCAAGTTCCCAAACGCCACTTTTTCTCACGGAAGGAGATACCAGCTCTCTACTGGCATGTGGAAGGCAATGTCCATGCCTCGCTGGACAGGGCAGTAAGTGGTAAGGCGCATATTACCACTGACTCATGGTCCAGCAGGCATGGACAGGGATGTTACCTATCTTTAACGGCGCATTGGGTGACTCTGCTAGCAGCTGGGAAGGATGCAGGACAAGGTACAGTAGTGTTGGAGGTTGTTCTGCCATCACGCCTCCAAAATGCTACTACTGGTTGTGACACACCTCTCTCCTCCACCCCCTCCTCTTCTTCTTCCTCTGTGGCCTCTTCCTGTGCTGATGTGTCCTCGGAACCAGCGGGGCTCCATAGGCGTTCAAGGGGCTACGCAGGTACGCAGGCAAAGAGATGCCATGCGGTGCTTGAGCTGGTGTGCTTTGGGGGACAGGAGCCACACTGGGGCAGAGGTTCTGTCAGCTCTGCAAGGGCAGGTTCAGAGGTGGTTGACGCCACGCCAGCTTAAGCCAGGAATGGTGGTTTGCGACAATGGCACCAACCTCCTCTCCACCCTGCGACAGGGACAACTGACCCATGTGCCCTGTTTTTCTCATGTCCTTAACTTGGTGGTGCAGCGGTTTTGGGCAGGTACCCGGGCTTACAGGATGTCCTGAAGCAGGCCAGGAAACTCTGTGTGCATTTCCGACGGTCATATAATTGCCAGTGCTTGGCTGGCAGACCTCCAAAAGGAATACAACCTGCCTAAGAACCGCCTAATATGTGACATGCCCACCAGGTGGAACTCTACGTTGGCCATGCTGCAGCGGCTGCACACGCAGCAGAGGGCCATCAATGAGTAACTGTGCCAATATGGCAGCAGGACAGGGTCAGGGGAGCTTGTTTTTTTTTTAAAAGAGGGAAGGATGAGACAGAGGTCTCAAATAATGTATTTAAGGGAGAATCAGCAACAGGGTCAAATGGAATGATAACAAAAACGTTATTGACAAATAGTAACACAGTATAATATATAAAGGTCAGACTGGGGTGGTGCAAAGGCCTCCCGAGTGGGACCTGTTCCTCCAATGTAATATTATCTATAAAAACTACATGCAAAATGACAACGTTGTATAGTAAAAGTTTGCTAAAAGACCGACCAGCCGCTCCTGACTGAGGAGATAAACACAGACCTCTGATATAAAGAATGAGCACTGGCAAAAAATATATAAATAAATATATGTGTGGCTGACCCCACTGATATGGGTCAGAAAAAAAAAGGGGGGGGCAGATGCAAATTCAAACACACATGTTGAATATGTACAGCCGATCAGTTTGAGGAGAGTGTCCAGGAAGTGCTCGATAGAATGCTGGATGTCTCCAAGTGCTATGAAACAAATTGCACAGTCTCAGATTAATAAACAAAAATAGTGCTTAAGTCCATCCTATGCAGAGTAAGCTCAAACAGGTCCATTCATAAAGGCATGAATAGATATCACCGTCTCTACCAAACTTGAAGCACTTATCAAACCTCAGTATAGAAACGTTATGAAGTGATTTTGCTGCTTGGAAGGTAATAGATTTCCCATGCAGATCAAGAAATCCCATGATGTCTAGAGGGTTCTTACCCTTGCTGAAGACTGCCACAGTTTCTCTCCATAAAGTGTCGACAATCCGTGCAGTGCAGCTGTCTGCTTGTGTGGTATTCAAGCAGTCCTGGCAGACACAGACAGTGGCCTAGATTCACGTAGGGCGGCGCAAGTGTTGGCGGGCCTATCGTATCGTATTTACGCTACGCCGCAGCAACTTAGAGAGGCAAGTGCTGTATTCACAAAGAACTTGCGTCCTAAGTTACGGCGGCATAGCGTAAATGTGCCAGCATAAGCGCGCCTAATTCAAATTGTGAAGAGGTGGGCGTGTTTTATGCTAATGAATCGTGACCCGACGTGATTGATGTTTTGAACGAACGGCGCAACGACGTAACTAAATGCGACAGGCGCACGTACGTTCGTGAACCGGCGTATCTAGCTCATTTGCATATTCAACGCGGAAATCAACGGAAGCGCCACCTAGCGGCCAGCGTAAATATGCACCCAAGATACGTCAGCGTAGGAGACTTACGCCGCTCGTATCTTGGCAGAATGTATGCGTAACTGATTCTATGAATCAGGCGCATACATACGACGGCGCTCATTCGGACTTACGACGACGTATCTGGAGATACGCCATCGTAAGTCTCTCTGAATCTGGGCCAGTGTTTGTAAAACACGTGTGGAGATGTATGGCGTCCTTCCTGGTGCAAAACTAGAACAAGTGTTCCTCCAGTAGCCAGTGGATGGCACTCAAGATCCAGGAAAGCTGAACCACAGATCAAAGTGCGCTGTAGCACTTCCGTGTTTCAAAGGAGCTTCATGCTAACACAGGTGGATTCCTCAGTAAATAAAGCAGTGGTCGTCTGATAGCAAAAGCATCGTACATCGACTAGTTTTGTCACCCAAAACGGTCATTTCGTCTGGATGTTGTGTCTGGGTTATTGTGATCATTAAATAGGGCAGATTAGTCAATCAAAAACCAGATCCCAAAGACACATTAATTGTATATTGCCATCTAGTGGCCACAACTAAAACTGCATGTTGTGAATAGACAGATGAATCTGTTTGATTGAATGAGTGAGCAGCGATGTGGCATAAAGACAGTTGCTCTTATATTTTAAATATTCACTGGCAACACTATTCACTTATATACAGTACTTTGCTTAAAGAACTCAAATCAAATCAAAAAGAGGGGGGGGGTTGCATTTAGGGCTGGCATTGTTAACAAGGATACTTATGACATTATTGTTAAAAGCCTAAAAGCAGATCTGAAAAACAGTTGCTAAGGTTAATCACCTATTGTCACGTAGGGACTATAGATGGAATACATATACCACCACACACAGTGTTAAGATTATTATATGTTGTATACTGTCTTACAGTGTATAAAAGGGGTATTCGGCACATGTTGTCACCCCCTGTGTCAATAAAACATGCAAGGGAACAAAGTTTGCCACGTCTGTGAGACAGGGGCCTATGCAGACAGTTTATGGCTCTAAGAAGATTTTTAAACTCAATTCAGTATTGAGGCCCTTCGGCTGAAGGGTCTGAAGACGAAAAATCCATAGTTTTTCCTTTCTGAGGAGGACCGTGTCATAGTCACCTCTCCGTTCTGGAAGGTCAAGGGCACAAAATCCCTTGACAGTCAATCAAGATGTTTTACTCTGATGGAATTGGAGGAAATGTTGAGCTATACAGTTGTGTTCAAAATTATTCAACCCCCCAATGCTGTAAAGGGTTTTAGGGAATTTAGTGTACATTTGTAATTGTATTCATAATGAAATCCTACAAGGACTTCTTAAAGAACCATATGCAACTACAATGACATCAATTGGTTTTGTAATACAGTAGTAAATGTTTATTTTGTGAATTCTTAATTTACACAATTATTCAACCCCTTAAAGACTACCACTCTGAAGAACAGAGGTTCATTGAAGTGTTTTCAATCAGGTATTGAAAACACCTGTGGATGTCAGGGAGCACCAATAAAGCATAATAAGCACCAATCAGGGAGCTTTAACATGACTGTGATACTCAGCTCCTTCTAGACATTTACTGGTGTGGTTACAAACATGGTGAAGTCAAGAGAATGGTCCGGGAAGACAAGAGAAGAGGTGATTACTCTTCACAGGAAGGGCATTGGCTATAAGAAGATTGCAAAGATGTTAAACATACCAAGAGACACCATAGGAAGCATCATTCGCAAATTCATGGCAAAGGGCACTGTTGAAACGCTACCTGGTCGTGGCAGAAAGAAGATGCTGACTTTGACTGCTGTGCGCTACCTAAAGCGTAGAGTGGAGAAAAGTCCCCTTGTGACTGCTGAGGAACTGAGAAAAGATTTGTCAGATGTGGGTACTGAAGTTTCTGCTCAGACAATACGGCGCACACTGCGTAATGAAGGCCTCCATGCCAGAACTCCCAGGCGCACCCCCTTGCTGTCTCCAAAGAATAAGAAGAGTCGACTGCACTATGCAAAAATCATGTGGACAAACCACAGAAGTTTTGGGATTGTGTTCTGTGGACTGATGAAACAAAATTAGAAGTGTTTGGGCCCATGGATCAACGCTATGTTTGGAGGAGGAAGAACAAGGCCTATGATGAAAAGAACACCTTGCCTACTGTGAAGCATGGCGGGGGGTCAATCATGCTTTGGGGCTGTTTTGCTTCTGCAGGTACAGGGAAGCTTCAGCGTGTGCAAGGTACCATGAATTCTCTTCAGTAACAGGAGATAGTGGATAACAATGTGATGCAGTCTGTCACAAACCTGAGGCTTGGGAGACGTTGGACCTTTCAACAGGACAATGATCCCAAGCATACCTCCAAGTCCACTAGAGCATGGTTGCAGATTAAAGGCTGGAACATTTTGGAGAGGCCATCGCAGTCACCAGACTTAAATCCGATTGAGAACCTCTGGTGGGACTTAAAGAAAGCAGTTGCAGTGCGCAAGCCTAAGAATGTGACTGAACTGGAGGCTTTTGCCCATGACGAATGGGTGAAGATACCCGTAGATCGCTGCAAGACACTTGTGTCAAGCTATGCTTCAAGTTTAAAAGCTGTTATAACTGTAAAAGGATGTTGTACTAAGTACTAAGATTGAATGTCAACTGGGGGTTGAATAAAATTGATAATGATGTGAGCACAGAAAAGACATTTGTGGTTATTTCATTATAAATGTTATGTTATATTTGTCTGACCTACACGTGCCTCTTTGATTTAATTGTAAACAGGATGACTGAATGATCAAAATCAATGTTAAACTGGGCAAAACAATCAATTTCAGTGGGGGTTGAATAATTTTGAATACAACTGTAGGTGTATCCTCCTTGGATCTAATGCTTTTAAGATGTTCCCCGAATCTCACCCTTAGCTGGCGTTTAGTTTTGCCTATATAGAGTTTGTGGCAAGGACATTCCAGAATGTAGAGGACCCGGGCAGTGGTACAGTTTATAAAGGATCTAGTTTCAAATGTTTGTCTAGACTCTGAGGGCCAGATTCTCGTACCTGCGGCGCAGCGTAACGTAACCTGTTTACGTTACACCGACGCAAGTTTTCAGTCTAAGTGCCCGATCCACAAAGCACTTACCTGTAAACTTGCGGCGGTGTATCAGAAACACGTCCGGCGCAAGGCGGCCCAATTCAAATGGGGCGGGTACCATTTAAATTAGGCACGCTCCCGCGCCGGACGTACTGCGCATGCTCCGTTTGCAAATTTTCCAACGTGCTTTGCGCGAAATTACGACGCGCCAACGTGTTGAGAATCGCTACGTGCGTAACGTACTTACGCCGGGAAAACAAAAAAATTCAAAAGCGACGCGGGAAAGACTGGCATACTTTAACATGGTGGAGTAATTTTACACCATGTTAAAGTACCCCTATCTTTGCGAGGGAATCTAAAACTTGCGACGACGTAACGACGGGAAAAACCTTTGTGGATCGCCGTAACTGCTAATTTGCATACCCGACGCTGGTTTACGACGCAAACTCCCCCCAGCGGCGGCCGAAGTATTGCATCCCAGGATCCGACGGTGTCGGATCTTAGGGCTAGCTATGTGTAACTGATTCTATAAATCAGTCGCATAGTTAGAACAGCCCTAAAACAGAGATACGACGGCGTATCAGGAGATACGCCGTCGTATCTCTTTTGTGAATCTGGCCCACAGTCTCTAAATGTTTTAGAGCAGTCCACATATTTGCATGTGTTGCAATGACCACATGCAAACATGCCAGTTACTTGGGACATGTTAGTGAGCCAACTTCTATCAGGAGCATGTCTAAACTCAGATTGAACTAGGTTTTTTTCCCCACATTAGTGGACCATGATCAAGGATGCATGCACTGTCCTGTCACCATTTGAGGAGGCCACAAGGATAGTGAGCAGTGACAGTCCATGCATCAGTGACACTGTCCCTCTTATCTACCTGTTGGAGCACACTATGCATGGAATAATGGACAGGGCCCTTGAGGCAGAACAGAGGGAGGAAGAGGAGGGCTTCCTTACCTCTCAAGGCCCCCTTTATCCAGACAGTGTTCCTGCTTGTCCGCCTATCACACAGGAAGAGGATGAGGAGGAGGAGGATTGTGTCAGCATGGAGGTGGAGCCTAGCACTCAGCAGCAGTCTTCAAGGGATCAATTACAGTACCAAGAAACCCATGGACTTGTACGTGGCTGGGACAAGGTGGCTGCGGATCCTGTCGTCCTCAGTGCGTCCTCAGTCCCCAGAGGACTCCGCATCAAATGCCTCAGCAAACCTATGCTGTATGTCCTCCCTGATCCTGCAAAAGCTGCGGAAGGATCCTTGTGTTCGTGCTATCAAGGAGAGGGATCATTACTGGCTGGCAACCCTCCTTGATCCACGTTACAAGAGTAAGGTTGCAGACCTTATCTTGCCGGCGCAGAGGGAGCAGAAGATGAAACAACTTCGGGATTCCTTGCAGAAAGGTCTGTGCAACGCGTTCCCAGAGACTGGGAGGTTACAAAATCCTGGTCCTGGACAACGTGTTGCTGAGGCTTCGGTCAGTCACAGAAGGAGCAGTGGAGAAAGTGGCCGTCTGACTGATGCGTTCAGACAATTTTTTAGTCCGCAGCCCCAAGGTATGACCGGTTCCAGCAACCATCGCCAGCGTCTGTTTTACATGGTAAGGGAATACCTAGGGGCAAGTTTAGAATTGGACACCCTTCCCACCAAAAATCCTCTGGCTTACTGGGTCTTGAGGATGGATCACTGGCCAGAGCTTGCACGGTATGCAATTGAGCAACTGGCCTGTCCTGCATCCAGCGTTCTTTTGGAACACACATTCAGTGCTACTGGAGGCTTTTTAACCGATCACAGGGTGCGCCTCTCCACCGACTCGGTCGAATGACTGACCTTCATAAAAATGAATCAGGCTTGGATCACCACCAGCTACCAAGCACCTGATGTTGATGTAACTGAATATTTTTTTTTTTAAATGTCAGATCCCTTCAAGACTGCCTATGCTGATTCTGAGTGACTATCCTGTTATGCTAAGTGACTATCCTATTCCTCCTCAATGATCATGCTGATAGCTTGTAAGAACATTTTTGGTTCTTGGCACCGCCACCAGTGGCTAAGGCCCAATTTTTCTGCCCCTGTTTAACAGGGGTGTGGAATTACAATTTTTGATGCAATACTTTGCAGTGGGCTCATTCCTGCACTCCAACTAGAGTATCTGTGAGGGGTTGCAGTGTTGTGGCACCAGCACCAGTGCCTAAGGCCCAATTTTTTCTGCCCCTGTTTAACAGGGGCATGTAATTACAATTTTTGATCCAATACTTTGCAGCAGGCTTATTACTGCGCTCCAACTAGAATATCTGTGAGGGGTTGCAGTGTTGTGGCACCAGCACCAGTGCCTAAAGCCCAATTTTTCTTCCTCTGTTCAACAGGGGCATGCAATTACAATTCTTGACCTAATATTTCACAGCAGGGCCCATTCCTGCACCCGCCAAGAGTAACTGTGAGGGCTTACAGTGTTGTGGCACCAGCACCACCACCACCACCACCACCAACAAAGGCCCAATTTTTCTGCCCCTGTTCAACAGGGGCATGTAATTACAATTCTTGATCTAATATTTCACAGCAATGCCCATTCCTGCGCCCACCAAGAGTAACTGTGAGGGCTTACAGTGTTGTGGCATCAGCACTACCACCACCACC
Organism: Rana temporaria; assembly: GCF_905171775.1. Taxonomy (NCBI): domain Eukaryota; kingdom Metazoa; phylum Chordata; class Amphibia; order Anura; family Ranidae; genus Rana; species Rana temporaria. Next base: position 305,859,090 of record NC_053489.1, read on the forward strand.
ACCACCAACAAAGGCCCAATTTTTCTGCCCCTGTTCAACAGGGGCATGTAATTACAATTATTGATCTAATATTTCACAGCAGGGCGCATTCCTGCGCCCACCAAGAGTAACTGTGAGGACTTACATTGTTGTGGCACCAGCGCCAGCACCAAAGGCCCAATTTTTCTACCACTGTTCAACAACGGAATGTTATTACAATTCTTGATATAATAGTTCACAGCAGGGCTTTCCAGCGCCCACCAAGACTAACTGTGAGGGCTTACAGTGTTGTGGCAACACCAACACCTAGGGCCCAAATTTCTGCCCCTACTTTCAAACATCCAACTTACAAACGACTCCTACTTGCAAACGTAAGGAGACAACAGGAAGTGAGAGGAAATCTACCCCTAGGAAGGGAAATTCTCTTCTGTAAGAGGTGTCTCATGTCCACTGATGCTTTATTACCAATCCTTGTTTCACTAAAAAACCCACATTTTCAAAAAATCTTTTTTTATTGGGACAGAAAGTGAGGTGCAATCTTCTGAACAGATGCACACAGACAGCAAAACAAATGTTACAGGGGTGATACTGTAACTCTTCTCTATGTTTTCCAAAAAGCTTAAAAATAGATTTTTTGGCTGGAGCTACACTTTAAACAAGTACCAGTTCAAAATTACAAACAGATTCTACTTAACAACAAACCTACAGCCCCTGTCTTGTTTGCACCGCCTGTATACTGCTCTTATATAGGGCCAAAGGGGCTGGTATTGACCTGAGGTGAGAGGGGGGAGGAAACCCATGCTATTTTTCTCAATGATTTTCATCTATATTGCAGGGACCAGACATTACATTAACCTCTTCCTTATCGGGCCATTATAAAATGATGCCGGCAGGAACCCTCCCTCGATCCGGGTGGACGCCATATGAAGTCCTTTCTTCCCGGCAATCTAGGGCGTGTACGCACCCGTGGCACCGTCCGTGACCCGGTGCGCGTGCTCGGTGGCCACGATGTCCGCCGGCACCCGCGATTTTGTCGGTGATCCCGGCAGGAGTGTGGATCTGTGTGTGTAAACACACAGATCCACCTCGGTCTCCTCCCCTTGTGAGTCCCCTCCCCCCTACAGTTAGAACACACTTTAGAGAACATATTAACCCCTTCAGCACCCCCTATTGTTAACCCCTTCCCTGCCAGTATCATTTACACAGTAATCAGCGCAGTTTTATAGCACTAATCGCTGTATAAATGTGAATGGTCCAAAAAATGTGTTAAAAGTGTCCGATGTGTCCACCGCAATGTCACGGTCACAATAAAAATCGCAGATCACCACCATTACTAGTAAAAAAAAAATAATAAAAATGCCAGAAATCTATCCCCTATTTTGTAGACGCTATAACTTTTGCGCAAACCAATCAATATACGCTTATTGCGATTTTTATTACCAAAAATATGTAGAAGAATACATATCGGTCAAAACTGAGGAAAACATTTTTTTTAAGAAAAAAAATTGTGGTATTTATTAAATCAGAAATGAAAAAATATTGGCCCGGATTCTTAAAGCACTTACGCCAACATATCTACTGATACGCCGCGTAAGTGCAGGGATGCGCCGTCGTATCTATGCGCCTGATTCTGCTATTAAGATACGCCTGAATTTTGGCTCCATCCGACCGACGTAAGTCTCCTACGCCGTCGCATCTTGGGCGCATATTTACGCTGGCCGCAAGGGGCGCTTCCATTGTTTTACACGTCGAATATGCAAATTACCAAGATACACCGATTCACGAACATACTTGCGCCCGTCACTGTAATCTACGCCGTTTACGTAAGGCGTACGTCCGGCGTAAAGTTATTCCACCTATAGGAGGCGCATCCCATGCAAAGGTATGGACGACGGAACAGCCGTCGGATTTTACGCTGTTTACGTAAGTCGTACGTGAATGGGGCTGGGCGTAGGTTACGTTCACCTCGTAGGCATTGAGCCGTCTTATCTTAGGGAGTAAATTTGATGCGATTCTAAACATGCGTGCGCATGCGCCGTTCGTTCGGCCCTTCATTTTCATGGGGTCACGGTTAATTTAAATGTATCACGCCCACTACCTTCCTACTTTGAATTGGGCGGGCTTACGCCGGCCAATTTACGTTATGCTGGCGCAACGTAGGGAGTGAGTGCTTTGTGAATACTGCTCTTACCTCTCAGATTTACGTCGGCGTAGCGCATATGAGATGCGCTACGCCAGCACAAAGATGCGCCAATCTAACTGAATCTGGGCAATTGTGTTTTTTTTTTTAATTGTTGCTATTCTTTTGTTTATAGCGCAACAAATAAAAAACGCAGAGATGATCAAATACCACCAAATGAAAGCTCTATTTGTGGGGGGGAAAAACATAAATATTTCATTTGGGTACAGTGTTGCATGAACGCGCAATTGTCATTCAAAGTGCAACAGCGCTGAAAACTAAAAATTGGTCTGGGCAGGAAGGGGGTGAAAATGCCCTGTATGGAAGGGGTTAAAGCCGAAAGCAGTTTTAAATGTCTTTTTTCTTATAGTATTGTCATTTTGTGCAGGGACAGTTCTAAACACGTGCCACCTCAAAGGCATACTATAGACACCCAGCAGGTACGATATTTAAAGGAATTTTTCTATTTTTTTTCCACTTTATCACTTGCATCATTAAAATCACTGCTCCTAAAAAAACGACCTTTTTTAAAACTTTTTTTTTCATTGATACATGTTACCTGGGGCAAGACCCAGGTCCTCAAACCCGTTTTACGACAATAACTTGCATATTAGCCTTTAAAATTTGCACTTTTTAATTTCGAACGTTCGAGTCCCATAGACTTCAATGGGGTTTTAAAGTTTGCGCGAACATTCTGTCCGTTCAAAGATTCTGGTGCAAACCGAATGAGGGGGTGTTCGGCTCATCCCTACTGAGGAAGAGCAACCCGATGAGCCTCCAGCAGAAGAGCTGGTATCAGTGCGAAACTTCACTGTGCTCTGCCCAGCACAAACAGCAATATCTGTGGAGTTACAAGGAACTTCCCCAGCTGAAGCACTGGTCACTGGACAGAGGGTCCAAGACCTCTGCCCCACACCTGTGGCAGTTCTGGAGGCTCAGGGTGAGAAGGTGGCATTCACTTCCCAACAGCAGATACAGGGGGAGAAGGGAGAGGAGGTGTTCGTCGTCTCTCCTCAACAGTCGGCCAGGGTGGAGGAAGCGGTCTTTCCTCCCCAGCAAAGATCTGTGCACCTGGGAGACAATACCATAGACATGTCATCCCAGCAGCCAGATGAGGGAACGGAAAAGGAAGCAGCCAGCTCACCTCCCCAATGGCAGCTACACAGTTTGGGAGTGGAGGAAGACAGCCTCCTGCCTCAAAGGTTACCCGGAGCAGATGATGTGGAATCCACAGCAGAAGTGCTGGCAACAGGGCAGAGTGCTACCAACCTCTGCCCAACACGGGCACAACTGTGGAGATCCAGGGAGCCGGGGCAGTCGGTCCCTCTCTCCAGTGACAGGCTGATGTAGTAAAGCTGCTACACCCAATTGAATTACTGGGAACCGGGCAGAGTGCTACTGGCCTCTGCCTAGCACCTACAGTGTTTTTACAGCTTCAGGAAGCTGGGGCGATTGTCCCCTCTGCCCCGCAGCAGACCGAGCCCCGGAATGTTAAAAACAATATCAGAGACAGCATCTCGATCACTCATCAATACCTCGATAATAGAGGCTAATTATAAGGTCTTATTGAGATGGTGCATGGTGCCAGCCAGACTGGCAACCTTCGTACCCGGAGCTACCTCTAGGTGTTTTAGAGGATGCGGTCAAATAGGAACTGTCTATTACATGTGGTGGGCGTGCCCCAAGGTCAGGAGATTTTGGATCAGGGTCTACAATTTTTTATATACCCTTACCCAGATGCACTTCTGGGGGCGGAGTAGTGGAAGCCTCCAGATCCCAAAGGTGGCTTCTTACCTTTATATTAATCTCAGCGAAAATAACTATAGCCAGGAATTGGAGGTCCACTGCACTGCCTTTTGATCAGCTTAAATGCAAACTGTCGTGGCTTATGTTAAATGAGCGGTTAACAGCATTAGTGCAAGAGAAGATGAGGTTGTTTCATAAAGTATGGGACACATTGATTTGGCACCTAACAAATGACCCTAGGACGCTCACTACCTAGATTTATTCTCACAAGATGGGTTCCTGGGCACGGAGCCGTGCCCCCCCCCCCCCCCAACTTTCCCTCTTCTGCTTTCTTTTCTACACTTTTCTCTGTTTTGTTTCACCCCCATTTTTTTAATTGTAAAGAAAAATTCTTCACTATTGGTTTTCAATTTATGTTCTATAGGTGATGTTAACTTTCTCACCTGCCTCAGTGGACCATTGTTTGCTTGGGCTGTTGGGGGAGATGCCCGCACATTCGGAGGAGCCGGACTCCCCCGATAGCTGGACGGGTTGCTGGCTCTTCCCAGCCAGTGGAATACCCTACAAGACATGGGATAGGAGATATACTTGAGGTCCTAGACAAAGTGAACCAATGTCTTAGCTGTGAAGAGTATAGATACCATATTTCTTTGAGCAACTGTGTTTTATCCCATGTTGAAAGGTTATAATGGCCTATATAGGCTGTGTACATAGAATACTCAAGTATTATGGAATAATTCATGTATTATTCCATTAAAATGTTGTGTACAAAACAATGTCAAGCTGAGATATTTATACCTTATTTTGTAAAACTTTAAATAAAAACTATTGAAACATAAGAATGTATGTCAACCATTATTTACATATAATTTCAAAAGGATAGAAAAAATCCCCTCATTCCATTTCTAGACCTTTGATGAGCATGATGTTTCTTGATAAAGAGGAAGTTATTGAGAAGTGTTATACAAACAATTATATATTATTTTAATTAAAAATAAACAGTATTTTATAGAAATATCATTGGGTATCCACATACTAAAATCAATGTGTAATGTTAAGTCTTAAGAGCAAAATGAAGGTGTGACTTTTTATTTTTCAATTTGTAAAGAAAACCATTTCTGTGTGGTTTTAAAACTTAACAAATAAAATGTTTAACTTTCTATGAACCTGTACTCAGCCCCCACAAAAACCCTATACACCCAAGATTCCAATAAAAAGAAAATCATAGAAAAATAGATTAGATGTGTTTGTTGTCAAGCCATGTTCAGCTGCAATTGCTTATAACATTAAACTTGCATTTACTCTGTTTAGTTTTTCTTACAATGGTTTTCTTCCTATATTACCATTATTCATATTGTCCTAACACAGCAATTATTTTACTTGCTAGACTTGTCTTACATATATTATTGCTAGCTGGCTTGCTTGTTAAAGCCTTCAAGTGCTCCTCAATTCATTTTATTAATTATGACAGTCAAAGGAGAATCAAATTAATTCAGAAATTATTATTTACTAGATCTTAAAAAAAGAAAAACACAACATACATGCATACAATAAGAATCTTTATACCTGCAGTGTAAGTGAAATGTGCTATTGTTTTAATAATTGTGCCATGAATGCATCTTAGAAAAGTAGTTCAATTGTTGAGCTTAATATTTTGAGCATTGTGTGCTTCCATAGTAGGTAAAAAGCTATTTTCTTTCCACCCACTCCTTATACTTGAATTTGTGCTTTATGCTTCTGAACTATTACTTGTGCTCTTTGTATTTATAACAATTTCTGGAATTCATGATTTAGACTTTAAAGCAATGCTCTTTTCTTAATAATCTTCAAAGAAAATTCTAATGTAATTTAAAGCAAAATAACATTTATTCCACAAGAGAATTTCTTCCCAGTGTCTTGTAAAATATAATAAGCCACTTATAGCCAGTCATATAATACTCCTCTTGAACTATCTTGCCAACTGATTCCTGATTCATGTAACATTTTATAGTATGAATCTTCATAAAAGTTGATGCGTTGAGCACATTTTAAAAAACTAGTTAAAAGCACAAAATACCCGCATCTGAAATAATACATTTTCAGATTGCATTCTATAACCAAAGGCAACATGGTATGTTTATTAAGTGCATATTAAACTATACATTTATCAGAATCTCTTGATTAATGTCATTAGCATTTCTCAGAAAATAAAATAACCTATTTGTTAATAATTTTATTATTTTAATTCATTTTTATTGAAAGATTTTTACTTCAAAATAGTGCAACAATTAAAAAAGCCATGGGCACAACAAGGGCACAACATGGGCACTGGCACGGGCACAACAAACATTACATGTCAATACGACATAAATCAGTCAAATTGTATCCATGCATAAGCTTGACTACAAAACCGTTATATATGTAGAAGCATGCATTGAGAAAGTAAGGAACAATACAACAGTAACCACAACCAGGGTGGGGTCCAGTGGCAAATCTGTATTCCACTGCAATTCAGTTAGTTGTGGTGGGACTAATGGCTAAGGTATAGAAAACTATTATTGGAAAGGGCATCTACCTAGATATGGGAATCATGTTAGGGAAGGTTGCTTGGTAGAATGATGCCATAGCAGCCAGGGTTGTCACAAGGAAAGTGACTTCCTATGTGAGCCCCTGTTGGAGGCAAGCATGAGTTCGTATGTACAATGTTTGTGGATCAAGTTCAGGGTTTCAAGCACAGTAGGGGGTTGGGGATTTTTCCATAATCTATTAATGCTAAGCCTAGCTGCCAGGTGAATATGCGTGACTGAGTGTCTAACAGGCAGGACAAAGGTCTCTATGGCCAAGTTTAATAGAGCCAAGTCAGGAGAAGGACAAACTTGGGTGTGGGTCACCATTAAAAGGATCTGAAAGATCTCTCGCCAGTAGGCTCAGAGAACTGGGCAGTCCCATAGGATGTGCAGGATATTGCCTGTTTTACCAAAGTTTCTCCAACATAAAGGAGAGGTTTGCTTGTAAAGTTTAGCAATCTTGACTGAGATTAAATAAAATCTAGTCAAGATTTTCTAGGTTAGCTCTTAAAGTGCAGAGCAGCATGCATATTTGAAAATATTTTGGTGGCAATGGTCCATTGATGATCAGTAAATGTTGCTGCCAAATCTGCTTCCCACTGTAGAAATGATTTAAATTTAACAAAAATCGTTTTCAGGTGGAGAATGGAGTATATGAGTGAAATTCCCTTTTGTGTAGTAGGGTTAACAGTAAGGTAATACCACACTGGGCTAGGCATTACGTACAGGGGATTAGTGAGTTTGGAATAGGGATGAGCTTCGAGTTCGAGTCGAACATGAGTTCGAGTCGAACATTGGCTGTTCGCCAGTTCGGCGAACAGCGAACAATTTGGGGTGTTCACAGCAAATTCGAAAAGCCACGGAACACCCTATAAAAGTCTATGGGAGAATTCTAAAGTCCTAATTTTAAAGGTTAATTTTCAAGTTATTGTCCTAAAAAGTGTTTGGGGACCTGGGTCCTGTCCCAGGGGACATGTATCAATGCAAAAAAAAGTTTTAAAAACTGAAATTTTTTTTGGGGAGCAAAGATTTTAATAATGCTTAAAGTGAAACAATAAAAGTGAAATATTTCTTTAACCGCTTAACAACGGCCCCATGTACATATACATCGGCAGAATGGCATGGACAGGCAGAATGATGTGCCTGCACGTCGCTGCCTAGACGTGGGTCGGTGGTCCGATCGGGACCCCCCTGGTACATACGGCGGTCGTTAATCATGTGGGAGCGATCCGGGATGAGGGGGCGGCTATTCGTTTCTAGCCGCCCCCTTGCGATCGCTCCCCGGAGCTGAAGAACGGGGAGAGCCGTATGTAAACACGGCTTCACTTCATTGATCGTGTCATCCCTTTTAGAGGGAGACACAATCGATGACGTCAGACCTACAGCCACACCCCCCTACAGTTGTAAACACACACTAGGTGAAACATAACTCCTTCAGCGCCCCCTGTGGTTAACTCCCAAACTGCAACTGTCATTTTCACAATAAACAATGCAATTTAAATGCGTTTTTTGCTGTGAAAATGACAATGGTCCCAAAAATGTGTCAAAATTGTCCGAAGTGTCCGCCATAATGTCGCAGTCACGAAAAAAATCGCTGATCGCCACCATTAGTAGTAAAAAAATAAAAAATAAAAAAATATGCAATAAAACTATCCCCTATTTTGTAAGCGCTATAAATGTTGCGCAAACCAACCGATAAACGCTTATTGCGATTTTTTTTACCAAACATATGTAGAAGAATACGTATCGGCCTAAACTAAGGAAAAACATTTTTTTTTATATATTTTTGGGGGATATTTATTATAGAAAAAAGTAAAAAATATTGAATTTTTCCAAAATTGTCGCTCTATTTTTGTTTATAGCACAAAAAATAAAAACCGCAGAGGTGATCAAATACCACCAAAAGAAAGCTCTATTTGTGGGAAGAAAAGGGCGCAAGTTTCGTTTCGGTACAACATTTAATGACCGCGCAATTACCAGTTAAAGCAGCGCAGTGCCAAATTGTAAAAACACCTCTGGGCATTTAGCTGCATATTGGTCCGGGGCTAAGTGGTCTAAAGTATGCATGTAAAGTAGCGCATGTTTTCCGTTCTTAGAACTGTCTCTGCACAAAGTGTCATTTCTGAAGGAAAAAAAGTTATTTAAAACTACTAGCGGCTAGTCATAAATTGTCGGTCCCGGCAATACAGAGAAAATAAATTGAAAAAAATTACAGGGGTCCCCCCCTAGTCCATTACCAAGCCCTTTGGGTCTGGTATGAATATTAAGGGGAACCCCTGCCATTTTTTTCAATGACTTATCTGTAATGCCGGGACCGACAATTCATTAATAGTGGGAGTAGTTTTAAATTACATTTATTTCCTTTCCAAAATAAAAAAAAAGTGTGGGAGGCCCTTCAGGTCTGGTATGGATATTAAGGGGAACCCCGTGTAATTAAAAAAACTCTGCACCAAAATTTAAAAAAATGGCGTGGGGTCCCCCCAAAAATCCATACAAGACCCTTTATCTGAGCATGCAACGTGGCAGGCCGCAAGAAAAGAGGGGGGGGGGGGGCTGAGAGAGCGCCCCCCTCCTGAACCGTACCATGTTCTGGTGCGAACCAAACTGGGGGTGTTGGGCTCATCCCTAGTGAGCCATAAATAAGCACATACATGTGTGTATGTATGTATATATATATATATATATATTGTAAACTTTGGGGGTTCTTAAGCTCCGCGAGACAAGTGCGTAAAACCGTGTCAGTAAAGCAAAGGGTCTTTATTGGTGACCAAACAAAACAAAATAAAGCTTTTCTTCAGCATCCAAAACGTCACAACAAAAGTCCTGCTTGTTTCCAGCATAAATTAGGAAAAAGTCTTTCTTCAGAAAAACAACCAAAAGAAAGGCACATACGTTTTTAGTAAGAAGTCCTCCAGACCTTCCCTGCAGACACAGCTTCACTTCCAAACTACTCAGAAATCCTCTCTGAGCAGCTAGCAGACTTCCATCTTGTCCTCACAGGTGCACTCTCCCAACTCACTCATTCCCTCCAGCATCACTTCCTGCTTTAATGGGTGGTTGTCTGTGAGATTTTAACCCCTTGTGCGCTGGCTTCCAGGGTTTAGGAGTGGAGGCTCCATCCCACCCAAATAACACTTTGGAGCCTCCAAAATTCCAGGCCCCAAACTACTTTATTAAGATAGAGAAGACTGCGAGCCAGTCCTCTCTGAATTAGCGCCTGCCTGGAACTTTTCACCCACTTTTGGGTGACCCCCTGAACCTTCTACCTCTATTTAAATGGACCATAGTCCAAACAGTGGTGCCGTATAGCACCCGTCCAGGACCCACCCCTGGTGTCCTGTACATATCCCCCCCCTCTGCCTCAACGCGGAGGTGTTGGAGGCAACAGTAGACACCATACAATGGACTCGGGAGAGGGCATCGGCATTCTGATGCTGTCTCCCGGGTCTGTGCTCTACCATGAAATTGAACTCCTGGAGAGAAAGGAACCACCTTGTTACCCTGGCATTGGTGTGTTTATTCTGTCTCATCCAGGTAAGCGGAGCATGGTCTGACACCAAGCGGAACTTTCTGCCCAGGAGGAAATATCGCAAGGAGTCTAGAGCCCACTTGATGGCCAGACACTCCCGCTCCACCACCGCATAGTTTCTTTCAGCTGCCGTCAGCTTCCTACTAAGAAAGACCACAGGGTGCTCCTCCCCATTGATTTCCTGAGACAGGACCGCTCCCAACCCTTCGCTTGAAGCATCTGTCTGTACTACAAAATCTTTTGTAAAATCTGGAGCTACAAGCACCGGATCTTGGCACAAAGCTGTCTTAAGCTTTTGAAAAGCCGTCTCGGCCTCGGCGTTCCACTTTATCATCACTGACTTTCTGCCTCTGGTCAGGTCGGTCAGTGGTGCAGCAACAGTGGCAAAGTTGGGGACAAACCTCCTATAATAGCCAACTATGCCCAAAAACGCTCTGACCTGCTTCTTGGTTAGGGGACGGGGCCAGTCCTGTATGGCCTCCACCTTACTCATTTGGGGCTTCACCAGCCCTCTACCCACAATATATCCTAGGTATTTTACTTCCTCCATCCCAATGGCACACTTCTCGGGGTTGATGGTGAACCCTGCTCTTCTTAAGGAGTCTACGACTGCCTGAACCCGGGGAAGGTGGGACTCCCAATCAGTGCTGAAGATGACTATGTCATCGAGGTAGACAGAAGCGTACCGTTGGTGTGGACGCAGAGTTTTGTCCATGGCCCTTTGGAACGTGGCCGGGGCTGAGTGTAGACCAAATGGCATCCTCTTATATTGGAAGTGGCCTTCTGGGGTAGAGAAGGCTGTCTTCTCCCTGGCTTCCTTAGTCAGGGGAATCTGCCAGTACCCTTTTGTGAGGTCTAGCGTGGTAATGTACCTGGCAGGCCCCAACCTTTCAATTAGCTCATCTACTCGTGGCATGGGATATGCGTCGAACTTGGAGACTTCATTAAGCTTTCTGAAGTCGTTGCAGAAGCGGAGGGTGCCGTTGGGCTTGGGTACCAACACAATTGGACTTGACCATTCGCTCTGCGACTCTTCAATGACTCCAAGCTCGAACATTCTTTTAACCTCTTCGGACACTGCCACCCTATGAGCTTCTGGGATACGGTAAGGCTTTAACCTGACTTTTACATTGGGCTCGGTCACAATGTCATGCTTGATGACGTTGGTGCGACCGGGCAACTCTGAAAACATATCTCTATTTTTTTGTAGAAACTCTTTTGTTTGCTGGGTTTGAGGTCTAGTCAGGGTAGCAGCAACCTGCACCAAGTCGATCCCTGCATGGTCCCCTGACTGTACCCCTACTACCGCTGACACTTGTTCTCTGTCTCTCCAGGGTTTCAACAAATTGATGTGATAGATCTGGTATGGTTTTCTTTTCCCTGGCTGGTGTACCTTGTAGTCCACCTCACCGACTTTCTCTACTACCTCAAATGGGCCCTGCCATTTGGCCAAGAATTTGCTCTCTACCGTGGGTATTAGAACAGCCACCCGGTCTCCTACTTGGAACTGTCTAATTTTAGCCGACCTGTTATACACTCTTCTTTGGGCATCCTGGGCCTTCTGCATGTGCTCCTTCACCAGTGGCATCACCTTAGCCACCCTCTCTCGCATTTGAGAGATATGCTCTACCACCGTTTTGTGTGGTGAGGACTCACTTTCCCATGTCTCTTTTACCAGATCGAGTAACCCCCGGGGCCTTCGTCCATACACTAATTCAAATGGCGAAAAACCTGTGGATGCTTGCGGGACCTCCCGGATAGCAAATAACAGGGCAGGGAGTAACATATCCCAATCCTTCCCATCTTTCTGGACTACTCTTCTCAACATGGATTTTAGGGTTTTATTGAATCTTTCGACTAGGCCATCGGTCTGTGGGTGGTAGACAGACGTCCGCAACTGCTTAATTTGAAACAATTTGCACAAATCCGCCATTACCTTTGACATAAAAGGGGTACCCTGGTCTGTCAGGATCTCTTTGGGGAACCCAGTTCGTGAGAACATTTGAAACAACTCCCTGGCGATGGCCTTAGAGGAGGCTTTCCTCAAAGGGACAGCTTCTGGATACCTAGTTGCGTAATCTAGGATGACCAATATGTATTGGTGGCCCCGTGCCGACTTTACCAGGGGTCCCACCAGATCCATAGCGATCCGTTCAAACGGGACTTCGATAATCGGCAAGGGCACCAGAGGGTTTCTATAGTGTGGCACTGGGGCGGTTAACTGGCAAATGGGACAAGACGCACAGTATCTTTTAACCTCGGCCTTCAACCCTGGCCAGTAAAACCGGTCGTTTATCCTGGCCTCTGTTTTCTCCGCCCCCAGGTGTCCTCCCAGTGCATCGTTGTGGGCTAGATCGAGGAGCATCCGCCTATACGGTTGGGGAACCAGCAACTGCTCTATAGTTTCCCCTCGGCTCTCAGCCACTCGATACAGTAAGTCCCCCTTCAACGCAAAGTGAGGGAACCTCTGGTCTGCATCTGGCATTTGTGGGACCCCATCAACAACAGAAACCTGCTCTCGAGCATTGACCAAGGCAGGGTCCCGTAATTGGGCGGTACCAAATGCACCTCTGGACACGTCTAGATCTGGATGTACTGGCCTTGAGGAGGTTTCCCCTTCATCCTCCTCAACCGGGGAGAGCTCCTCGTCATCCTCCCCCAGCATGACTTGTAATGGGAAGACCTCCCCCACCTCAGAGATCAACCCGGGTTTAAGACCTGGGTCAGGGGCATTATCCTCCACATTAGCATTCCCTGCGACTTCATTATCAATGGTAGGTATTTCTATATGAGAGGGGTGTATTTCAGCTCCGGACCCCTCGGACCCTGTCCCTTCCAGGCCCAGTGCCCCCAGTTCCCCTGGTGGTGCCATTTGCACCTCGTTCCATAGTTCCAGAAATAGTGGACAGTCCCGCCCCACTATGATGTCATGAATTAAACTGTTTACCACCCCGACCTCCTGTGTAACTGAGGCATGGCCATAAGAAACAGTCACCGGAACCAAGGGGTACTCCTTGGTATCCCCATGAATGCATACCACCCGAAGAGTTTTAGTCACTGGTCTAAGCCTCCCAAGTATCCTGGCATGTACTAATGTTACCATGCTACCGGAGTCCAGTAGGGCCCTGGCAGGAAGGTGGTTCACCCACACTTCACACTCAAACCGTCCTGCAGCCAGGTCAAGATGAGTGGTACACACACTTCGCACATAGAAGGAGCTTCTCCGACCAGTTCCGCACTCCATAGGCTCCTCCTGCAGTGGGCATTGTGCCCGGGTATGCCCCCAGGACCGACATCGCCAACATTGTATGTCTCCCATCTTTGGTACAGGAACCGACCTCCGTGGTTCTAGGGCAGATGGTGTAAACCTGCGGACGCCAACATCTGGCAAGGCTTCTCTCCTCAGGTTGGTGGCTGGTCTGGGTGTCCTTGGCGTGGGTTCTCGACGCTTGGCAGGCCCAAGCAGGTCCTCCACCACGGTATACCGTTCAACCAGCTCGATCAGCTGGTCAGCATTAGTAGGGTTTCCATGGCTTACCCAGCGCTGTAGGTCATCTTGTAGGGACCGTAGGTACCGGTCCATTACCACTCGTTCCACCATTTGTGGACCTGACAACTTTTCTGGCTGCAGCCATTTTTTAACTAACTGAATTAGTTCATGCATCTGGGACCTGGGTGGTTGGTCCGATTTGTACCGCCAGCGATGCACCCTCTGAGCCCGGACAGCTGTGGTCACTCCCAGGCGGGCCAGGATTTCAGCTTTTAGACGTTCATAGTCTTTGATGTGCTCAGCTGGGAGGTCAAAATAGGCCTTTTGCGGGTCACAAGTGAGAAAAGGCGATATAATGCCGGCCCATTGGTCCCGGGGCCACGCTTCTCTCTCTGCTATCCTTTCAAAGGTGGTAAGAAAGGCTTCCACGTCATCGCTGGGTGTTAGTTTCTGCAAAAAATGGCTGGCTCTAACAGACACTGGGTTGCTAACGGCAACGACCGCTTGCGCTTGTCCCTGAGCCAGCTGCTGTACGGCCTCCTGCAAGGCAGCCACCTGTGCTTGAGTGGACTCCTGCTGGGCCGTAAACTGGGCGGATAGCAGCCGTGTATTTTCCTGCTGCGCAGCTATAGCCTGTGCCAGGGCCTGCTGCTGTTGAGCCATCGCTTCCTCATGGCGACGGTTTGACTCTGCTGACGCTTGCTGCTGGGCCACAATGGCTTGCTGCTGGGTCACAGTGGCTTGCTGCTGGGTCACAGTGGCTTGTGCCAAAGCCTTAACGACCTCCTCCATGCCTTTGTCTGCTGTTTGTAACGCCTGGGCTGACTTCACCCAAGACATGCCATAGGTACACTGTCTCTTTAAATGTCAGTTTTAAACGGTTTTTGCGCCTGCAAATGCACTTTGCCCGCATTCGACACCAATTGTAAACTTTGGGGGTTCTTAAGCTCCGCGAGACAAGTGCGTAAAACCGTGTCAGTAAAGCAAAGGGTCTTTATTGGTGACCAAACAAAACAAAATAAAGCTTTTCTTCAGCATCCAAAACGTCACAACAAAAGTCCTGCTTGTTTCCAGCATAAATTAGGAAAAAGTCTTTCTTCAGAAAAACAACCAAAAGAAAGGCACATACGTTTTTAGTAAGAAGTCCTCCAGACCTTCCCTGCAGACACAGCTTCACTTCCAAACTACTCAGAAATCCTCTCTGAGCAGCTAGCAGACTTCCATCTTGTCCTCACAGGTGCACTCTCCCAACTCACTCATTCCCTCCAGCATCACTTCCTGCTTTAATGGGTGGTTGTCTGTGAGATTTTAACCCCTTGTGCGCTGGCTTCCAGGGTTTAGGAGTGGAGGCTCCATCCCACCCAAATAACACTTTGGAGCCTCCAAAATTCCAGGCCCCAAACTACTTTATTAAGATAGAGAAGACTGCGAGCCAGTCCTCTCTGAATTAGCGCCTGCCTGGAACTTTTCACCCACTTTTGGGTGACCCCCTGAACCTTCTACCTCTATTTAAATGGACCATAGTCCAAACAGTGGTGCCGTATAGCACCCGTCCAGGACCCACCCCTGGTGTCCTGTACAATATATATATATATATATATATATATATATATATATATATATATATATATATATATATGTGTGTGTGCGTCCTTAGATTAGAGAGAGGTTAGAGGGGTTCCGTAGATCAATGCTCAAAAATTGCAATACAAAAACGTATGCCCCATGTCTGTTTTGGAGGCCAAAACACTGTGTAAAAATCATGCTTGTAACTATAAAAAGTTAAAGGTTCACATATCATTTTGTGCAAAATATGACATCTCTTTCAGGCAACCATTCTTTTCAATAAAATAAGAAAGCTACACATTCAGCTGGACAATTTAAAGATCAAACTGCACTTTCAGAAAGCTCTACGTTTCTGCAGAGACTATCATAACATTGATTGCTCACCAGCACAGCTGGTGTTTGTATGCTCACATAAATGTACAATATCATCATTCAAAACATTGAAAAGGCTTTTATCTTCCCACACCATTCCTTTTCCTGTTGGTTGTATTCTTGCTATGAGTGTTTTGTGTGTTCAGACTCATCAAATCCAGAATTACAGGAACTATGCAACAATGACTTTTGAGATGTGGGTAAATGAATAATTGTCAATACCTTTCCAGTATTAGACAAATTGTGTTAAAGCTAAGCCTTATGCCTTGTACACACGACCGGTTTTCATGACAAGAAAACCATTTTTTATATTGGTCATGAAAACCAGTCCTGTGTATGCTCCCTAGCAGTTTTCTTGACAAAAAAAACACACGCAAAAAAAAATTGAAACCAGCTCTCTTTTTTCTCGTCGTGTTTCTCGTCAGTCTTTTTCTCGTCGCCAAAAACGGTTGTGTGTATGTATTTCCGAGGGGAAAAAAACGTGCATGCTCAGAATCAAGTATGCAGCCCAAAGGCAGCCCAAAGAGTGGCTCCATTTGAAAGGAACTTCCCCTTTAAGGTCCCATCCTACGTGTTGTACATCACCGCTCTTTGGTCGGACATTTTTTTGCATGTGTATGCAAGTCAGGCTGAAATGGAATCACGTCTGGAAAAACATTGTTTATTTTCCTGCCGAGAAAAATGGTTGTGTGTGCGAGGCATAACATTTTGTTTAAAGGTGCAGTGTAGGTAGTGGATATGTCTATCTTAACCACTTCCGGACCGCCGTATGTACATTTACGTCGTCAGAATGGCACGGACAGGCACATTGGCGTACCTGTACGTCCCTGCCTAGACGTGGGTCGGGGGTCCGATCGGGAGCCACCCCGGTACATGCTGCGGTTCCCGTGGCTTCAGGAGCAATCCGGGATGAGGGCACGGCTAGAAACAGAGCGGAAGAATGGGGAGAGCAGTAAGTAAACACGGCTTCCCCATGCTTCACTGTGGCGGCTGCATCAATCGAGTGATCCCTTTTATAGGGAGACTCGATCGATGACGTCAGACCTACAGCCACACCCCCCTACAGTTGTAAAAACACACTAGGTGAACCCTAACTCCTACAGCGCCCCCTGTGGTTAACTCCCAAACTGCAACTGTCATTTTCACAATAAACAATGCAATTTAAATGCATTTTTTGCTGTGAAAATGACAATGGTCCCAAAAATGTGTCAAAATTGTCCGAAGTGTCCGCCATAATGTCGCAGTCACGAAAAAAATCGCTGATCGCCGCCATTAGTAGTAAAAAAAAAAACAACTATCCCCTATTTTGTAAACGCTATACATTTTGCGCAAACCAATCGATAAACGCTTATTGCGATTTTTTTTACAAAAAATAGGTAGAAGAATACGTATCGGCCTAATCTGAGGAAAAAAATGTATATATGTTTTTGGGGGATATTTATTATAGCAAAAAGTAAAAAATATTGCATTTTTTTCAAAATTGTCGCTCTATTTTTGTTTATAGCGCAAAAAATAAAAACCGCAGAGGTGATCAAATACCACCAAAAGAAAGCTCTATTTGTGGGGAAAAAAGGACGCCAATTTTGTTTGGGAGTCGCGTCGCACGACCGCGCAATTGTTTGTTAAAGCGACGCAGTGCCGAATTGTAAAAAACCCTTGGGTCATTTAGCAGCATATTGGTCCGGTCCTTAAGTGGTTAATTAGTGTTGGGCGAACAGTTTGAGCCAAGAAAAATTTCGACCTGAACATTGCCAGTTTTTCTGTTCAGCGAACATCCAAATTTGCGGGTACTGTAGCTTTGCGGGTTGTTAACCTGCTGAGCACCCCACAATGCACTGCGCAATTCACAGTGCATTCTAGGGCCTTAAATGGATGAAGCCTTGCACCTGACTGCTGGTCTGTAGAAGAGTAGAGCTGGAGCCTGTCTGCCCAGCCATTCCTGTCCATCCGATGATGTCATTTCCACCTGCGTTAAACGCTGGTCCATGTCCTGGTGGCCACAGGATGCCCAGAGGACCTAAATCTGATCCCCACAAACCCTGTGGATGGCTCGATACCACCCAAAGGATGGACCAGGGCAGTATGTCCTCTCCTCAATGCTTTGTTGAGCCTGATATCTGCTTACATCTTGTAAAGTGTTTTTTTATCCTTGTGAATTAAATAAATGTTAACCTCTACACTTAGCTAGCACTTCCTTCCCTCCCCCTCCTTGTCTTTGATACAGAGCTGTCAGTATACTGTATAGCTAGATTACTGCAGAATGTTCCTGTTGTTCTCGTCCTAATTAACTACGGGCAGGCAGTTGATTCCCGTAGCTGCAGTACACTCAGTCATTATACTGTATCCTGTGCAGCTAGATCTCACTGCACAGTGTTCCTGTTGTGCTCTTCCTAATATACTACAGAGAGACAGTTAATTCAGTTAGCTGCAGTATATTCAGTATATATATATATATATATATATATATATATATATATATATATATATATATATACATCCCAGCTTTTTGCAGCTACATCTCACTGCAGGCCATTCCTGGTGTACCTATTCAAATACATTACAAATACATCAAATACAGTATGTCTGGAAGGCCAACAAGGACAGGCAGATGGTCATAGGCCAATAAAAGAGGGCAAGCAGGCTCTGCATCTACAGCCAACAGTGCTGGTCATGGACATGGTGCATCCTCAGCACGTGGCCGTGGGGCACGCTTGTCTTTTTTTTCAGCAGCTGGCCGTGTTGAGCCACAACATGCAGAAGAGTTGGTAGAGTGGATGATCAAGCCTTCCTCATCCTCCTCATCCTCTGTCACCCAGGCTCAGAGTACCTTGGCTGCCAATGCAGGTGCCAAAGCGGCCTATTCCATCGGCTCCAGGTTATCAGTTACTCCTTCCCTAGCCACACCATAATGTACGGAGGAGTCCCCTGAACTGTTCGACCACAGTGTTGATTACATGCTGCAGGAGGATGAACAGCGTTTTGAAGGCTCTGATGATGGTACCCAGCTTGAGGAAGTCAGTAACGTGAGCCCAGAGAGAGGGGGTGCCCAAGAAGGACAACAAACTGGCAGTCATGTTCCCCCAGTTGCAGCATACTGCCAGGTTTGCTCCAGTGACGAGGATGGAGGGGATGATGAGGTCACTGACTCTACAAGGGTGCCTGATAGGAGAGAGGAGGAAGAGGCACATCTCCAACGAGGCAGGGTGCCCTCCAGGGGCCAGCTTAAGGGTATCCAACTGACTGTATCACACCGCAGAGTTCCGCATGTGCAGGGCGCTGCTGACTCTGCACGTTTTTCTAAAAGTTCTTTGGTGTGGGCCTTTTTTGACACATGTGCAGCAGATCGCACGTTGCAATTTGCAACATGTGTCTGAAGAGTATCAAGCGTGGCCAAAAATGCAGCCACTTTCTGCGTGCAGAAAGAGAAGGGGCAGGGAATATACTAGAATTAACGTCAGGGGCGGGCGACGTGAGCGGAATTTCACGCATGCGCAGTGTATATAAAGCTAACACGCATGTGTTGTAACTACGCTCTGTGTGCGGAGGATGGAGGAACGGAAGTTACGAGTGTCCTAACGAAGGTAAAATTTAAACTTGGGGCATCAGTGGCATATACTGCTTCAAGATTGAGGCCTATATTGGGATAAAATTATGACAGTTTAGGCTGACCTAGTGTTTTTGTCTTGTGTTTTATTTTTTAGAAAATATGCAGGCATTTAAGGACCCAGAAATCCTGACAGCATTTATTGATAAGTACAGGGAGATGCATAAGTTATGGGAGCTAAAGCATGATTTTTACCATAACCGAGCAGTAAGAAGGGCAACGATGGAGAAGTTGTTTGAATTTGTCCAGACATGGATCCCCAAGGCAGACATGGAGATGGTGATTAATAAAATAAACAACTTGAGAAATATTTAGTACAATAAAATCCTCAAATCCCAGAAATCAGGAGTAGCAGCAGCAAAAGTTTATGTCCCCAGCCTATGGTACTTCAATAGACTGTGTTTTCTGGATGACCAACTTGAAGCCAGGGAATCACTATAGCCTACCTCCAGCCTTCCCTCCACCCTTCCCTACACCTCAGCAGAGGGTTATGAGGAGAAACCTGGCCAGGACATCCTGGATGATCCGGATCTGAACATCTGGAGCCAGGTATAGTATGTTTATACATACCCTTATTTATCGGCATATAACACGCACAAGCGTGTTATATTCTTTCCACAGTCCCCTGCATATAACATGCAGGCACAGTTTACCCTCTATTTTCGGGGTAAAAAAGTGGTATAGTGTTATACGCCAATAAATACAGTATTTATTGTCCTAGAATTATTGTTGGGAACTAGATGTTATTATTGACAAATTAATGATTAATCAAAAAGTGTTTTACCTATCAATAGAAAGTAGTGGCCAGAAATGATTGGGACAAGAATAAAAACAGCTGTGGTCAGAATGAGAGTCTTTTCTATTTATTAACATTCAATTTGAAACAGTCATGAGCTGAAAATTGTGTGTGATTGATGAACAAAAAACTAAAACTATGTCCCTTTTTCATACACAGGATGACATCAGCCAGGACGAGGCTCTGGAATGTGGCAGCCAGGAGTGAGTGTCAGCCAGGAGGTGGCCAGGGCCAATGACAGCCAGCAGGTGGCCGGGCCCAGTGGCAGCCAAAATGCCCAGGAAGGTGAGTCTTCATTAGGCAATTGAGGTAATTGGGGTCCTCAGAGCTCCCCGATGCTTAAGAGGCCTATGGCTGCTATGTGGCCACCAGGTTACAAAAAGTGGAGGAGGGCCAACTCATCCTCTGTGAGGGGATTATTTCTCTGACCCTTCAGAAGGCGGTAAGGGGCCAGCTGACAGAGACCACCCATCTATGTGATCTCGCCCATCCTTCTCCTCCTCCTCCTGCCACTAGTTCACCACCAAAGCCACAGCCTGCAAGGAAGCGTGCAGGGAGCTGTGGAGAAAATGTTGCAGGGAAGCATGGAGGGACCACTGCAGGGAAGCGTTGAGGGAACGCTGCAGGGAAAAAATAAAGTTATTCCATGGCTTCAGTCTGATCTGCCAGAAGACGCAGTCTGTTGTAGTACCACAGACTGCGGACATATATGTTTTCTGCTGCTGCTCCTGATTTCTGGGATTTGTGGACGAAATTGTGTTCCCAATTATATGGACTCCTCGAGATACTTATTTTATTTTTCCATACACTTCATGTCTGCCTTGGGGTCCAAAGGCTTGGCAAATTCGAGCAATTTCGCTATCGTTGCCTTTCCTCTTTATTTTGTTACCAGAATAAATAGATATTTTATTTACTTAAAATACTTGCCTATGTGTTTTTCTTAAAAAGGACAGTTTGTTTGTGAGTAGGCAGGTACATTTTCATAAATACAATGTGTAATTAACAAGAAACGCCAACCAACCACCTTGAGGTAAAAAAATACAAGGTAATAATGTTGTTGTACTAAACAAATAGTGAAAAAAAAGAATAATAGGCGCTCCTTCTAATTCCTTCCACCCCACTGCGCCAATGACTGTGCGAACCTCAAAAAAATCAGCTACTTAAATAATAATAATGTGTACCAAAAATTCTGAATGAACAAAATAGTAGTGCTAAAAAATAACTCATCTAACTCAGGTCTCATCAGTCCATCCACCTGTCTGTTCCAAAGAACCTGCATCACATTATGTCAGCGCTCAATGCGTGTCCCCATGACCACAATGCAACAAGTGTCTACAAACAGGAAATGGTAGCAATCCATCAATTGGATTGTAAATTATTGATGGATTGCTACCATTTCCTGTTTGTAGACACTTGTTGCATTGTGGTCATGGGGACACGCATTGAGAGCTGACATAATGTGATGCAGGTTCTTTGGAACAAACAGGTGGATGGACTTATTAGCATTTGTAATTAACAGAGTGTGATTTACATTTGGACTGACGGGCGAACGTGTGGGCGTAACATGATGCGTGTCAGAGGTCAGCCCATTGATAAAAGGGAAGTTATGAGTCCGTGTAAACCAACCCTGCGTGAAGAAGTCCAGAGTGACGAAACTAATCTAGGAGAAGTTACACGGCAAACAAAGGAAGCGTCCGATTACCGACCATCGCATGTGTAGTGTGCTTTTGAAGTGACAAGTGATGAGTGAGACGAACGGAGCAGGGGGTGAGGCTGACGGTTTTTATTTAGGTCCGCTGTGACCATAATGCAACAAGATAATCACCTGTGAGGAACCCGCTGCTTAGTTCACTATTGATGTGCCTTGATTTGCTGTATCAAATGTGAGTGCAATGTGTGAAGCTGTTTTACTGATTTTAAATAAACAAGTTTGATATACTTCACCATTTCAGTCACTTTACCTTCCATGTGGAACAACGATTCGGCTTGTGAGAATCACTGGTGGAATTGGTCAGTTCATGTGGAGAAATATTTTGCTGTTTGTGCCAAGCATGAGAATGCAAGGCATATCGCATTGGTAAGCGTAATTCTTCTGGGTGTGGAGTCACTGAGCACTTTGGTGTGGTGAAAGGTCTCATATTAAGAAGATTTTTTGAAGATTTGTTTTCCTTTGGACACTTTAATTGTTTTCACCTGGAATATTATCACCTTGGATTTTCTATGTGGACGCTTTTTCACATATATATTTATACAATTTTTTCACTTTATTTATATATTCCTGCATTCCTCACAATATTTTCTGTATCACGAATGTATTGTTTAATATTTAGAAACGTTTAGTTATTTTTTAGCACTACTATTTTGTTAATTCAGAATTTTTGGTACAAATAATGTTGTTGTGGCAACTTGACCAAAATAAAATATGTGATTCGGCATTGCGTTGCTTTAACTGACAATTGCGCGGTCGTGCGACGTGGGTTCCAAACAACATTGGCGTCCTTTTTTTCCCACAAATAGAGCTTTCTTTTGGTGGTATTTGATCACCTCTGCGGTTTTTATTTTTTGCGCTATAAACAAAAATAGAGCGACAATTTTGAAAAAAATGCAATATTTTTTACTTGTTGCTGTAATAAATATCCCCCAAAAATATATAAAAAAACGATTTTTTTCCTCAGTTTAGGCTGATACGTATTCTTCTACCAATTTTTGGTAAAAAAATCGCAATAAGCGTTTATTGATTGGTTTGCGCAAAATTTATAGGCCCGGATTCTCGTACGAGTTACGCTGGCGTATCTCCAGTCTGAGCCGTCGTATCTATGCACCTGAATCTTAGAATCAGTTACGCATAGATTTGTACTAGATCCGACCGGCGTAAGTCTCTTACGCCGTCGTATCTTAACTGCATATTAATGCTGGCCGCTAGGGGCGTGTACGCTGTTTTACGCCTAGAAATATGTAAATCAGCTAGATACGCGAATTCACGAACGTACGCCCGGCCGACGCAGTACAGATACGCCGTTTACGTTAGGCTTTTCCCGGCGTAAAGTTACCCCTGCTATATGAGGCGTACATGAGGCATACCAATGTTAAAGCGGGAGTTCACCCAAAAATCAACTTTCTGCAGTTATATCCAGCATACTGCTGACATCTGCAGTATGCTGGTCTTTTTTTTATTTTCTTGGTACTTATCGTTATAGCAGTATTTTTTCTATGGCTCCGAGCGGGGGAATCCTTCGGGGAATGGGCGTTCCCGAAGGCAAGCAAGTTGATTGACGGCCTTCGATAGCGCGTCACGGCTTCCGAAAACAGCCGAGATGACACTTGGCTGTTTACGGCGCCTGCGCCTGCCGTGTAGAGCTGACTGCGCAGGCGCCGTAAATTGCCGAGCGTCACTCGTGTATCTTCGGAAGCCGTGACGCACTATCAAAGGCTGTCAATCAACTTGCTTGTCTTGAAGGGACATACCAGGAAGTAATCCCCGCTCGGAAGCATAGAAGAATTACTGCTATAACGATAAGTACCAAAATAAAATAAAAAAAGACCAGCATACTGCAGATGTCAGCAGTATGCTGGATCTAACTGCAGAAAGTTGATTTTTGGGTGAACTCCCGCTTTAAGTATGGACGTCGTTCCCGCGTCTAATTTTGAAAATTTTACGTCGTTTGCGTAAGTCGTTCGCGAATAGGGCTGGGCGTCATTTATGTTCACGTTGAAAGCATTGGCTTCTTGCGGGTTAATTTGGAGCATGCGCACTGGGATACTTTCACGGATGGCGCATGCGCCGTTCGTAAAAAGCGTCATTTACGTGGGGTCACATAAAATTTACATAACACACGCCCACATTTACCACATTTGAATTAGGTGGGCTTACGCCGGCCTATTTACGCTGCGCCGCCGCAACTTTCGTTTGAGAATACGGCACTTGCCTGTAAAAGTTGCGGAGGCATAACGTAAATAGGATACGTTACGCCCGCACAAAGATACACCATTCTACGTGAATCCGGACCATAGCGTTTACAAAATAGGGGATAGTTTTATTGCATTTTTATTAATTATTTTTCCCTACTAATGGCGGCGAACAGGGTTTTTTTTTCGTGACTGCGACATTATGGCGGACACTTCGGACAATTTTGACACATTTTTGGGACCATTGTCATTTTCACAGCAAAAAATGCATTTAAAATGCATTTAAAATGCATTGTTTATTGTGAAAATTACAATTGCAGTTTGGGAGGTAACCACAGGGGGCGCTGATGGGGTTATGTGTGACCTCAAGTGTGTTTACAACTGTAGGGGGTGTGGCTGTAGGTGTGACTTCATCGATTGTGTCTCCCTATAAAAGGGATCACACGATCGATGACGCCGCACAGTGAAGAACGGGGAAGCTGTGTTCACACACAGCTGTCCCCGTTCTTCAGCTCCGGGGACCGATCGCGGGACTCCGGCGGCGATTGGGTTCTGCGGAGTCCCGCGGCCGAGGTCACGTGCCTGCGACCCACGGCTAGGCATTATACAATCAGCTGTGCCATTCTGCCGACGTATATCGGCGTTAGGCGGTCCTTAACCACTTAAAGACCTTAGGTGTTTTTCAGATTTGGTGTTTGCAAGACTAAAACAGTTTTTTCTGCTAGAAAATTACTTAAAACCCCCAAACATTATATATTTTTTTTTCTAACACCCTAGAGAATAAAATGGCGGTCATCGCAATACTTTTTGTCACACCGTAAAAGGAAAATTTGTCATTTAAAAAAATGACAAAAAAAAAATTGTCTCTTTAAGAGGCTGGGCGGGACTGACGTTTTGACGTCACTTCCGCCCAGCAGAGCTATGAGGACGGGTGGGGGCCATCTTGCCCTCACTCAAGTCCTCACTCTCCAGGCGGCAGCATCGGATCTCCTCCGCCGCTACCGACGGCTCCGGTAAGCGGCGGAGGGCGCGGAAAAGCGGCGGGAGGGGGGGCCCCTCTCCCGCCACCGATAACGGCGATCTCGCGGCGAATCCGCCGTGGAGACCGCCGTTATCGTTTACACGGCCGCCCGCTGAAAACATGGATATCTCAGTTGTGGCAGCAGCTGCTGCCGTTACTGAGATATCTATGTTTAAAAAGAGGACGTACATTTACAATACGCGGGTCTTTAAGTGGTTAAGTGGTTAAAATCACAAAAAAATAAAAATAAACCATTATTATGGAGATCTAGCTTTAAAATCAAATAAGAATATTCATGAGATCACAAGAAACAATAAAGAAATACGTTTGTCAGAATATCAGCAGCAAAACAACTTCTTTATTGTAGCATTAGAAAGAAGAAAATAATGCGATGCATTAAACGATGCAATAATTTGCAGCATGACGAATGTGCTATCTCCATTACGAACGCTAGTTTTACCAGTTCGAGCGCTCCCATCTCGTAATTTATTCTCCGTCAGAGTTCCACACAGACGATCGGAATTTTCGATAGAGATTTTTTTTATCAGAAAAACATGTTCTCTTTCTAAGTCTGTCAGAATTTCCGATGGAAAAAATCCGATGGGGCACACACACGGTCGGAAAATATCCGATGAAAAAAATCCGTCTGACTTTTTTCATCGGAAATTCCGATCATGTGTACAAGGCATAAGTGTTGATGGGCAAAGATAAATTTCAGAAAAATAGGTATTAATGACTCATCCAATGCAGTCACAGAGGTAGGCAACATATGCAATCCTCCATGGGCCACACTAACCAAGTCAGTGTATCCGATTTGGTAGTAGCCTATAGAAATCAACACTACTACCTCAATTCCTCTAAATTATTACAACATATCAAAAAAGGGGGGAGAAACAAGAAGTTTAAAAAAAAATAGTCAGAGAGGAATACGGATTAGGACTGCAAATTTATTTATAAGTTACCCACATAAAAAAAAAACACATTTAATTACACACAGAGGTGCCAGTGTCTCCACAGCACTAATACAATTTGACGTTAGTCTAAAAAGGACAGGTGGCCACCACAACTATGCACACTACTCGCATACATATACCTATTAGACATGTGCATTCATTTTCGTCCGAATGCATTTTCGTCCGAAATTTCAGGTATTTTCGTTATCGTTTTAACAAACGATAACGAAAGCACAGGAAACAAAAACTGAAAGATCCGACATAAACAAATGCTTTATTTTCGTTTATGTTACGGTCGAATGTGCCTAACCTTAACTCTATTAGTCCAATATTATTACATAAAGAGAAAAGATTCAACATAGAGAGAAAAGATTCGACATTATAGAGACATGAAGAAGAGTTGACATAGAGAGAAAAGATTTGACATAGAGAGAACAGATTTGACATAGAGAGACATGAAGATTCGACATAAAGAGACATGAAGAGTCAATTTTTTTTTTTTAAAGATTCTGTCGCATCTTCTTTTTTTTTTTTCTTAGAACATTCAACAGACACCATAAGCCTTCAATGACAGATTCGACATAGAGACACATGAAGATTCGACATAGAGAGACATGAAGAGTCAAATTTATTTATTTTTTTAAAGACTCTGTCGAATCCTTTTTTTTTGTTCTTAGAACATTCGACAGACACCATAAGCCTTCAATGAAAGATTCGACCTTATGTGGATTTTCGGATGAATGCATTTTTTTAACAAAAAACAAAATAAATAAAAACAAATTTCGGGAGTAACTAAATAAATTTATTTTTCGGCCGAAAACAAAATTACGAAACAAAATATTTCAGTGTGCACATGTCTAATACCTATGGGGACAGGCCAAAAAGCTGGGGCATAATCATGGATGTCATAGGACTGAAACAGTGGTAATATGGCTACAGACTGAAACTGTAATCCGGAATATGATTCCAATAGGGTTATGCCGACAGTTCATTAGGATGTAATTCACATGGATGGAGTAGGTTAACCTATAATTCAGTAATGGACATCAGCAAGGATAGCATTAAAAAACGCTGCTGGTGATGACAGCAAGATTGTTCTGTTGGCATATGGTTGAATCTAACTGTGTCGGGCAGTAATAGCTGCGTGGGCTACAGACATCGGAACGTACCATAAGTTGGTACAGCCGATAAAATTTCATACAGATCACGGTATCAAGTTTACTATAAACCCGCTTCTTACTCAGCTCTTACCATCTGTCAGAAATCTACCATTCTAGTAATCCCGGGGCTCACTTTCATTACAGTGCTGGCGTATTTGCAGGTTCCTCCGGCCGGAGGGTACGGTGTGCAACGTCAATAGATGACCTGAACATTTAGCGACCTGGGAGTTTGGTTCCGGGAGATTGAGTAAGTTCCTTCCTCCTCAATTAAAAATGTGTTTATCTGAAAAAAGTATCACCAAAAAAGATGACGATCGTCCGCTATCCTTACATTTTCTCAAATATCATAATGGTGTCCCAGATGGACTTACATTGTAGAGGCTTAACTTACCTCCAAGAAGAGGAGACTTTGATAGAATTCTCTACCGTAAAGAGAAATTGTGGATATACAATAAAGGCAGTCTCCAGCCACATGGATAAACAATGAATGTAACCTAGCAGTCTTTTTAGATTCATAAACTACAATTGATACTTTAAACTTTGGAGTGCCCGCTAAAGCCGGTATCTCTTTAAATGTATTTCTGTTCACGGTACACTATTCATGTTGTATTAATGAATAGAATATCAGTACAAATTCACTCATTTTGGGCAAAATCTTTCCAACTATGAGTTCCTCTCATCTATCTTATCTTGCAGTGTGTGGCTAAATATGTTTACCAAACTGTTCAAGCACTGTGTACACTCCTAGATATTGGACACTAATCAATTGTGCCCTACTTCTCTATTTGTTTGATCTGTTTGTTTGTTTATTTATTTATTTATTTATTTTCTCCTTATGGGATATGAGATCTGTATCGAAGTGCAATCAGATTTTGTGTATTTCCCCATTGAGAATGTCTGTTAATGATGAAACGTTGTCTGGGAAGGCGCACACTGACGTCACCGCGTTCCATCTGAAGGAGGAAGGGCTCCTATTGCCGGCCGGCATACATACACACTTTTAATCATGAGATGTTTGTAAGTACATGTCTTATGCATTTTTATTAAATATTTCGTACGGTATCACGCTATGGTCCGTTTTTATTTATATACTGAGGATATGTTCAATCATCGATGTGGTGCAATTTGATATCTGCTCCCTGGATCCCTCCCCAGTCTGATGCTAATCTGATGTGGAGCCCATTGAATAGAATCTGTCTGCATGCCTAATGTTTGGGTGGTTCTGGTAAGCGGCTTTCAGTTTGGTGGTGGTGTGTTCACACTGATGTTTTGCTGACACATGGTGGTGCTGCTACGAACTTTTTTTTTACTTTCAAAGTTTTTTATTGGCAAAATAGCAATAAACAGCCAAATACATTGCAATGTAAATACAGCCGTATGAACATATGTATAAAAATCGAAAAGGGCAAACATACCCAGAAGAGATGGAGAAACCAAATAAGATCCAATACATGCGCGACAAACAAGGGATACGATTAACATTGTCAATAACTACAGGCATGGACTGTAAAAAAAAAAAAAAAAAAAACAGTATTGTAAGTAAGCCCAGTGTACAAGTCAAGAGTAGCAATGTGAATATAAACCAAAGGAGAGGTAAGAGTCCAAAGAGGTGAAAAAAGAGAGGAGAGAAAGAGCAAAAATAAAAAAGAAAGAGGAGAAAGGTAAAGTCAATGTATGCTGAATAGAAAGAATCAGAGGAAAAATAAAAAGGATTTTTTTTTAGCATTGTCTCCTTAAATTGAGGTAAATAATACAAATTTTATGATTGGATATGCAGCAACCATCAAGGGTTCCATTTCGCATCATAAATAGGTACAGAGTCATGTAGTTTATGAAAAATTTGTTCGGCCAGCATAATCTGATCCATCCTGGAAAGGACCTGAGGGAAGGGAATAACAGGGGACTTCCAATTTAGTGCCACCACCCAGAGGACTGCTGAGCAGAGTGTGTATATCAGACGCCTAAGAGATCTAGGAGTGTCCGGGATCTTTTCAAACAGCAGGCAGTGTTTATAGGACAAATCGGCCTGACTACCGCCCAATTTATCAACTAGGTTGAAGACCTTTTTCCAAACCGATGAGACCCGCTCGCAGTGCCAAAAGATATGGAAGAAGGAGCCCACCGTGGGGCATCCCCTAAAACAGTTAGGGGAGACTTGGGGAAAGATCTGGTGTATGCGCTGGGGAGTATAGTACCAACACGTAAAAAATTTAAGGGCCGTCTCCCTAAATGAAAGTGAGACTGTACACTGACGGAGATTCAGCCAATTCCTCTCCCAATCCTCCAGCTCATACTCCAGGCCCAACTCCGATTCCCATTTAGTCATATACTTCAATTTGTCTCTATCCCGGGCAGAGGACATAACATTATATAGCAGAGAAATCAGTCCTCTCTGTCTGGGGCCCGACCTACACACCGACTCAAACGATGAGCAAGAAGGGGAAAGGGTCAATGAATAATGCGTCAAAAAAAAATGTCTGATCTGCATGAATCTAAAAAATTCCTCCTCTGGGGCTCCCTTAAGAGATTGTAGTTGAGCAAAAGAGAAAAATGTATCATTATGTTGGAAATCCTCCAGAGTAGTCAAACCAGACCCACCAGCCAAATGAACCAGGGTCAGAAAAGGCAGCGGGCAGTCTGTGGTCCCCCAGGAACGAAGAACCCGGGGGAGCTGCTGAGGCCAATGAAAGGGAAGAGCAGTAATGCCTCCAGAGTTTCAGACCCTGGGCCACCAGGAGGTTGAGATCGGCCAACTCCGGGGGACGTGGGCCCGAAAACCATAAAAGGCCAGGCAAGAAACGGGGAAGGATCGAATCATATTCAAACTTAACCCAGGGGACCCTCGGATTCCTGATAGACCACTGTGCTTGTTGGGAGAACCTTCCAGCTAAATAGTAGAGCCACACCTGAGGTACCCCCAGTCCTCCCAGTTTACTGGACCTATAGAGGACATCCCTAGAGAATCTGGCGGGCTTATCACCCAAGATAAACCTATTGATGCAGGACTGAAATCCGAGGAGAAATGCTTTAGGGATTAGAATGGGGAGGGCTCGGAATAAGTACAAAAGCTTGGGGAGAATGGTCATTTTGACTGCTGTGATTTTCCCCATAAAGGAGATCTTATAAAGGGACCAGGATTTCAGAAGCCTCTTCAGAGAGGCTATTAAAGGGGGGAAATTAAGATGAAATAAATCATTAAAGTCACCAGAAAGCTTTATTCCAAGGTAGGGAAGGGAGGTTTTAGCCCAGGAGAAAGGGAACATTTGTTTAATCTGAATCAGTTCCTCAGGGGAGAATCCAACCGGGAGGGCCAAGGATTTGGAGATATTGACCGTTAGGCCCGAGACATCTGCAAAAAACGGATAGTGTATCCAGAAGGTGGGGCAGTGTATTCAGAGGGTCAGTCAAAAAGAGCAGAACGTCGTCTGCGTACATACAGAGTTTATACTCAGATCCTGTTTTAACATATCCGGAAATAAGAGGGTGTCGTAATATAGCTATGGCTAGGGGCTCGATTGCAAGGGCAAAAATTAAGGGGGAGAGTGGGCACCCCTGTCTGGTCCCCCTACCAAGTCCAAAGAAATCAGAAGTGCAACCCGGGATCTTAATCCTAGTGCAGGGATTTGAGTAAAGGGCACGAAGTGCATTAATAAATTCTCCTTTAAACCCAAATCTCTGAAGCAGGAGAGATACGTAGTCCCAAGAGACGCAGTCAAAGGCCTTATTTATATCTAAGCTCTGCTACAAACTTTTTATTGGACTGAATGTGCTTTTATTCATATTATCTATTATCATTGCTTTTTACCAGCCTGATATCTGGTTTCCTACTTGGCGCAGTTTACTTTTATATAGGTGATTCTAGATGCCAAAGAGAAAATCTTCTTGCTATAGCAGTGTTAATATTCATAATCTCTGCTATACTAGTTCTGTCCATTTGCTTTATTTTACTTTTAAGGCCCGGAGGGTATATTTAGTTGTATATATTTACACCCTTATTCATTTGGGTACTAAAATTCCGCTACCATATTGTTGCAATATCACTCTTTTAGTTAGTCTGTCTGTTTTGAATGTCAATGTGTTGGATGTGTTTGACTCCTAATTAACCCAGATGAACTAAGTGATCTGTAATTGTCTAAGGGTATTTAATGTGAGATCTTGAACACACATGTATGCTCCTATGCAGATCAAAAATGATCGAAACGCGTAATATTACGCACATCAGCGGTAAGGCAGGATCAGCCACTACTCCAGCCACCTAATTTTATCATTATTGGGTTTTCTTCCCAATTTAAGAAACTCACATTTTTCCGCATCTATCCCTTTACAGTTGTATTCAAAATTATTCAACCCCCACTGAAATTGATTGTTTTGCCCAGTTTAACATTGATTTTGATCATTCAGTCATCCTGTTTACAATTAAATCAAAGAGGCACGTGTAGGTCAGACAAATATAACATAACATTTATAATGAAATAACCACAAATGTCTTTTCTGTGCTCACATCATTATCAATTTTATTCAACCCCCAGTTGACATTCAATCTTAGTACTTAGTACAACATCCTTTTACAGTTATAACAGCTTTTAAACTTGAAGCATAGCTTGACACAAGTGTCTTGCAGCGATCTACGGGTATCTTCACCCATTCGTCATGGGCAAAAGCCTCCAGTTCAGTCACATTCTTAGGCTTGCGCACTGCAACTGCTTTCTTTAAGTCCCACCAGAGGTTCTCAATCGGATTTAAGTCTGGTGACTGCGATGGCCTCTCCAAAATGTTCCAGCCTTTAATCTGCAACCATGCTCTAGTGGACTTGGAGGTATGCTTGGGATCATTGTCCTGTTGAAAGGTCCAACGTCTCCCAAGCCTCAGGTTTGTGACAGACTGCATCACATTGTTATCCACTATCTCCTGTTACTGAAGAGAATTCATGGTACCTTGCACACGCTGAAGCTTCCCTGTACCTGCAGAAGCAAAACAGCCCCAAAGCATGATTGACCCCCCGCCATGCTTCACAGTAGGCAAGGTGTTCTTTTCATCATAGGCCTTGTTCTTCCTCCTCCAAACATAGCGTTGATCCATGGGCCCAAACACTTCTAATTTTGTTTCATCAGTCCACAGAACACAATCCCAAAACTTCTGTGGTTTGTCCACATGATTTTTGCATAGTGCAGTCGACTCTTCTTATTCTTTGGAGACAGCAAGGGGGGTGCGCCTGGGAGTTCTGCATGGAGGCCTTCATTACGCAGTGTGCACCGTATTGTCTGAGCAGAAACTTCAGTACCCACATCTGACAAATCTTTTCTCAGTTCCTCAGCAGTCACAAGGGGACTTTTCTCCACTCTACGCTTTAGGTAGCGCACAGCAGTCAAAGTCAGCATCTTCTTTCTGCCACGACCAGGTAGCGTTTCAACAGTGCCCTTTGCCATGAATTTGCGAATGATGCTTCCTATGGTGTCTCTTGGTATGTTTAACATCTTTGCAATCTTCTTATAGCCAATGCCCTTCCTGTGAAGAGTAATCACCTCTTCTCTTGTCTTCCCGGACCATTCTCTTGACTTCACCATGTTTGTAACCACACCAGTAAATGTCTAGAAGGAGCTGAGTATCACAGTCATGTTAAAGCTCCCTGATTGGTGCTTATTATGCTTTATTGGTGCTCCCTGACATCCACAGGTGTTTTCAATACCTGATTGAAAACACTTCAATGAACCTCTGTTCTTCAGAGTGGTAGTCTTTAAGGGGTTGAATAATTGTGTAAATTAAGAATTCACAAAATAAACATTTACTACTGTATTACAAAACCAATTGATGTCATTGTAGTTGCATATGGTTCTTTAAGAAGTCCTTGTAGGATTTCATTATGAATACAATTACAAATGTACACTAAATTCCCTAAAACCCTTTACAGCATTGGGGGGTTGAATAATTTTGAACACAACTGTAAGTGACACTGCTCTGGGATATACAGCAAGGAAGCCACGCTGCATGCTGACTCTTTACCGCTAATTCACCCCACCATCCACCTGCCTCTCCGCAGAGGAACATAGTCAGTCTCCTGGAACCAAACTCCCTGGTCGCTGAATGCTCAGGACATCTATTGACGGTACACACCATACCCTCCGGCCGGAGGAACCTGCAAATACGCCAGCACCGTAATGAGAGTGAGCCCCAGGATTCCTAGAATGGAAGATTGCTGACAGATGGTAAGAGCTGAGTAAAGCCTCATACACACGATCAGTCCATCCGATGAGAACGGTCTGATGGACAGTTGTTATAGATTAACCAATGAAGCTGACTGATGGTCTGTCGTGCCTACACACCATCGGTTAAAAAAACGATCGTGTCAGAACGCGGTGACGTAAACCACAACGACATGCTGAAAAAAATGAAGTTCAATGCTTCCAAGCATGTGTCGACTTGATTCTGAGCATGCGTGGATTTTTAACCGATGGTTGTGCCTACTAACGATCATTTTTTTTCCCATCGGTTAGGAATCCATCGGTTAAATTTAAAGCAAGTTGGCTTTTTTTAACCTATGGTTAAATGACCTATGGGGCCCACACACGATCGGTTTGGACCGATGAAAACGGTCCATCAGACTGTTGTCCTCTGGTTAACCTATCGTGTGTACGAGGCCTTAGAAGCGGTTTACAGTAAACTTGATATCGCGATCTGTATGGAATTATCAGCTGTACCAACTTATGGTACATTCCGCTGTCTGTAGTCCAAGCAGCTATTATTGCTCGGCACAGTTAGATTCAACCATATGCCAACAGAACAATCTTGCTGTTATTACCAGCAGCGTTTTTTAATGCTATCCTTGTTGATATCCATTACTGAATTGTAGGTTAAACTACTCCATCCATGTGGATTACATCCTAATGAACTATCGGCATAACCCTATTCGGGATTACAGTTTCAGCCTGTAGCCATATTACCACTGTTTCAGTCCTATGACATCCATGATTATGCCCCAGCTTTTTGGCCTGTCCCCATAGGTATATATACTGTATATGCGAGTAGTGTGCATGGTTGTGGTGACCACCTGTCCTTTTAGACTAACGTCTAATTTTATTAGTGCTGTGGAGACACTGGCACCTCTGTGTAATTAAATGTGTTTTTTTATGTGGATTGCTCTCTGAATAATTATTTTTGAAACTTCTTGTTTCTCCCCCCTTTTTTCTCCCACAGTCCTATTGTGTTATGCCAGCAGGGAGCTTTCCCTGCCAGCAAAACACAATGATCACTGCTGGCAGCTATAGCCACCGTAGTGATTGAATCTTGGCCGGTCCCTGCCTGAATTAGCTGAGATTCAACCCATTTATGGCAGGCTTAAGTCGTACTTGGAAACTGGGTCTCTTCCTCCCCTTTTTGAAGGTAAAGGACAACTGTATAAGATCTATGTACAATAATAGTATTCCATTCAAAGAAACCCAACCTCGACCCCAAAGACCCAAACTGCTGCAGAGCAATAACAAGCCTTAGCACCATCTCCAAGATCATGGAGAAAGTAGTAGTACAACAGCTGCAACTCCATCTGGACTCCCACAAACTCCGGGACCCACTACAATCGGGTTTCCGCCCAGGACACAGGGCAGAAACGGCACTTCTCAAAATATGGGATGACGTTCTGGAAGCAGTGGACGAAGGAGAACCATGTCTCCTGGTGCTGCTGGACCTAAGTGCAGCTTTCGACACAGTAGACCACAAAATTCTACTCGCTCGTCTCACAGAAGTTGGTGGAGTCGCAGACTCAGATGTACTATGGTTCGCATCGTTCCTAGAAAATTGATCCCAGACAGTGAAACTAGGAGCCTTCACGTCAGAAGCCTGCGCCGTCACATGTGGAGTCCCTCAAGGATCACCCCTGTCGCCCATGCTCTTCAATATCTACCTCCGCCCACGCCTCACAATCATCAGCAAATAAGACCTGCTCTACACTCCTACGTGGACGACACTCAACTTTATCTTCGCATCACCAACAAAAAATATCAATATCACGGATTAGAAAAATGTCTGACATTAATAGATAATTGGATGACAGACAGCTCCCTCAAACTCAATGGATCCAAAACAGTACTTCTCTTTCTCCACGCAAACCGGAAGACAAATTCTAGGATGACTTGGACTCCTCCCACCATCTTTGGACAAACCATCACCCCAAGCACTCAAGTAAAAATCCTCGGAGTCATCTTTGACTCAGACATGTCTATGGATGCACAAATAGCACCGGTGGTCAGCGATCTCACTATCTTCTCCGCTTGCTGTGTAGACTCATCCCCTTCATCCCGGAAGAAGACAAATTAGTAGTAGTTGGAACACTAATCAAATCCAGACTCGACTATGCAAATTCCCTTTACCTAGGACTACCAAAATACCAGATTTCTCATCTACAAGTTGTCCAGAACACTGCTGCCAGACTGGTAATGGATAAAAAACCATGGGAACCAATCTCCCCGGTCATGAGGACCCTCCACTAGCTAGTCGTAAAGGATCGGGTGACATTTAAGACCCTCTGCATCACCCAAAAATGCACGCAAGGAAACGCGCTGCAATACTTATGCAAGAAAATAAAACACTACACCACAAATCGGGCCCTCCGATAAACTAATCAGAACCTCCTCTACATCCCCAAGTCTCGCTACAAATCTAAAGGAGAACGAAGATTCGCAGTCCAAGGACCACGGTTATGGAACGCTCTACCTACAGACATTCGGATGGAAGAAAACCAGCGGGCCTTCAGAAAAAAACTTAAGACCCATCTATTCTGAAGGAATTATTTTG